>NC_090913.1:9399800-9527037 GCF_040956055.1 Brachionichthys hirsutus
GTAATAGCAGCACTCATACTCACATCCTGAATTACATTCAACACAAGAGAAACATTGTCCAAAGAAATCAAACAACTTTTCTCCGATGTAATTTATTTCCAAGTTTCCCATGGATTTTAAGATTTTTGCATCCAGTATAATTATCCAGTAATAATAAAATTTGTATTTGAGAAATATTTTGTTTAAGGAAATAGAAAATGAATATTTTTCCTTTTTTCTTCTTTTTTTTTGGGGGGGGGGGGTCTGCTGCTGCTTAAAATGACCACCAGCAGAAACAATCTGGTATTCCTTACCTACAGTAAAATGCTATAATGACACTGGAGCAACTGTAAAGAGCGTTTGCGGGGCCCTTAAATACTCTCACGGTTTGGACGTGTCGGTTTCAGTGTATGTGTGTTTGTCCGTGCCTTCATACGTGTCTATCTGTGGCTACGCCAATTGTAAAGCCTGCTAATTGCAGTTGAGACTCCTTTAATTAACACAAAGAGGGGTCTCCGGGGTACACACGGGCACTGTGAGTGTGTCACGAGTTTATATCTAGCCAACCTGTGGGACACAACAGCCTAATAAGAGCCTTTTAAGTTCTGCCAGGCTTACACTGGAGGATTAACTGAAGACACACTTTAGTCGTGGAAAACGAGACATCGGAGGATCGCGTTGGTCTGGCTGACAAAACAAGCAAGGCATATTAAAAAAAGAAAAAAAACTGACTGTGCTTGGAAAACTAACACTTTGAACTAAGTAGGAAATAATGCAGGCAATAAGAGGTGTTGTACTTTAAAGGTTTTAATGGCTTTATTTAACTTGGGAGCCTTGCTCAACTGTAATCACAAACGCTTGTCCTGCCGCCGTTGTTTGCAGATGCACGGTTTGTGTGCAGCCACCAGAGACACGGCACGCGATACGCCTCGATCTCTCTTTCTTCCCTTTGTTCACCCTTCCCTTCATCTTCATTTTCCCACTCTGTCTTCACGAGTAACTTCCTCTTTTTATTATTCCTGCCAATTTGGACGGAAGCCCTGGTCAAAGACAGATTACACTAAGTCGCGTATCAAAGCCAATCAATCTTCCGCCTCCTGGAAGGCATCACTATCCCGGTGAATAATTACAGCAATCCAGTTATGAGCTGCCAGTGCCAAAATGTTGCCACCATCATGTTTTAGGATGTTGGAAGCTCCTGATTAACCAATAAACTTTCAGAGGCATGTAGGCAAATAAGTGTGGTCTAAAGAACTGCAAAAGGACAGATGATAGTTGACGTGCTGCCGTTTTCCTTTGAGGGTTAATCAGGTAATCTGGTATCCATTAAATACTAGTGACACCCGAGCTATGCGGACGTGATGTGTGCGGAGAATGAACGTGATTTTTTATTTTTTTTTGGTTCAGGATTCTGTCTGTGAGGGATGCTGCAGTCAAACTAAGGCCAAGAAATAATTTTGACTTCCTCACGTCTTCAGCACAGCTTCCAAAAGAAGGAACGTCCTCCTCCAAACTCTGCGGCTAACGCGCACACAAACACCAAAATACGCACACGCGCAACAAGATAAAGGTGATCAAAAGAGAAAAGGGTCCGATGCAAAGGCGGTTAAAGAGATGGAGATGTGGGAGGGGAATGAATGACTCATCCCGGGGGGGGGGGGGGGGGGGGGGGGGGGTGCTGCTAACGGCAGGGAGAAGATGTCCAGTCAGTCAGTCATTCAGCCGCCCCTATGTGATGCATCAACGTGCATGAGCGTGCATGAGATCAAGAGGCATGTTGAGTGGAAAATGTGGAGGAGAATTTGATCAGAAAATGCTTCTTCTTTTTTGGTCGGGAGGTGGGGGTAAAGCCACCGTGTCGTGCTTGAGACTGGAGGTGGGGGAGAGAAAAGGGGGAGAGGAGTGAGTGTGTAGCGGCAGGGCAGCTGTATTGAGCGGAGGAGGGTGTCATTTAGAAAGTGGCTGGCTCAGCAATGGCCATTAGAAGCGCTGTGACACAGTGGGCCGTCAGGAAAACAGATAGACAAGCGGAGGAAGAGGAGTGGAAGTGGGCAGACGGATGCACAGGAGCGCAGAGGAGCCTGAGACATGCCGGTTGAGAATAAACCGACTGTTCCCTAATCTACCGATGTGCCCTGTTTACATCTGCTTATGGTTGAGCGATACGTAGCTTCCGAGACTGCTGATGTTTTGTTTTCGTTTAGAAACAGAAAGATTTGAAATATTGAGTCAAACAGAACTGTGGAACGAAGCGAATCCTGATGTTGGAGAAGCCAAAACATCAAATGTTCGGGTTTGCTTTTACTATGATTAATACTATTATAGATTAATCGAATTTCAAAGAGGACGATGATGAGCTTTCTAGTGATCCACTCGAATTATTTTCGAAATGAATCACAGCCTTTGGATTCCGCAGCGTCGGGATACACAGCAAGCTATTTAACCTTCAAACTGTAATCCCTTTGAAAGGGAACCTTGAAATATACTGGGAGGATGCGAATGTTTATGTAATTTCATGATACCTGATAAGCCAAGGAAGCCTCTTATAACATTATGGTGAAAGGCTAAGATACTTGATACTGGAATAATACAGCCGGTCCCAAAAAACCACAAACTATCCTGCGCCGCGCCGCCATTAACAGTGATTTTAGGAGGAACGCAAGTCCAAATGACCCGAACCCATGAAATACCTTAGACAGCACTAAAGTAAACACTCGGGAGTCTGGGTGCTGGCTGACACGGAACACCTCCACAGCTTGAAATCCGACGCGCCCAAACACACCTATCCAAACCTTTTCCAGGACTCACCCAATCATAACTCTTGGCTCAACTTAAATCACCGACCATAAACGGGATCTGGTCAGAACACAGCAAAAAGCGGGTGATCTTAATCTTCTTCCTCGACTGGTGATTGTGTGTATCTAAAGCGCATTCGCCACTGCTTCATCATTTGCGGCAGGATGCGATGTGAGAAACGCCCCCCCCCCCACCCCGCTCTGAGATGTGTAGCCCTAATATGTGTGTCCGCGAATGACTCGAAGCTGAAACGCCACAATCGTGCTTTATTTATTTGCCTGTAAGACAATCTGAGCCTTCGCTCCACTTTCCCACCGGTCTGTCCAGCTGCCTGCTGCAGGGAAGCATCTTGCTGGGGACAGTGCGGTACTACAAGCGGCAGGAATTCACAAACAGAGGGGGGGGACCAAGGTTACTGAAACGGAGGGGCCGAGGCACGCTCCCAAATGAGACAGGCGGCGATGCAGCCAGCACAATCTGGGGTCCTTCTGCTGACTGGTCACGCAAGGACTCATGGGAAGGGAATGCGAGAGCCTGTCACGGGCCAAGCCTGTAGGAGCGAGCGATGAACTGTTCAAAGATGACGGGATCCGCAGAAGAGAATGCTGCATGTGCGTGTGTTTAAAAACCTTGACAAGTAAACTCTGGCTGCCATCACTCAACACTTCTTTGTGTTGGAAAAGACCGCCTTGCCACGCCCTGTGGTGTTCCCGTTTAGGCCAAGTCCCCCCCCCCCCCCCCCCCACCATTCCAATGAAGAGACATTAAGGGAGGAATAATCACTTTGGATGCAAGCTGCCAATTTAGTCTGAACTTATTCATCTCATTTAGAGTCAGTGTGGAGGGAAATGGCAAATACCAGCTTCTCACTTCCCACAGACGGGGAGAGAGAGCGAGAGAGAGACCACTGGCATGTTCCTCCATTGAGCGTTTCTTGACTGTAACAAGAGTGGGGATGACAACGGTTTGCCAAACGCTGACAACTGCAATCCTGTCACTGCTCAATGCCAGATTACCTCTGGGCTTTTTCCAGTGGATACTTTAACAATAATTCAATTTCTTCTGCTGTTTCGAGCATTAAATTCCATATTAAGACATCCACATTAAGACGCACTCACATGGTAAACGTGGGCGATCACGGCCGCCGTAGCAGCTCGCCGCTGCCCAAACCACATGATGCAGGGACCAAAAATAAATAAATAATATCCTGCACGGTTCTGGCTGCGCATACTAACCAACCAGCCCGGTACTCGATGGGGGTACAGTAATGCAACTGGAGATGGACTGTCTTTTCATGCACACACACACACACACACAAGCAGGCACACACAATCACACGCATGCACACAGAAGGTTTAGTCTAATTAGCGCTGGTATTTTCGGGGCTTGTTTGTGCAAATTGGAAATGTGTGATGTGAATTAAAATATGTCCAGGGTTTTTGTTCCCATTAAAAAAATAGAAAGGGGTTTCACCTTGCCCTTTTGTTGTGGCTCATACGAAAGTAATTTAGTCCAGAGAGAGAGAGAGAGAGAGAGAGAGAGATACAGTATGAAAGAAGTAGCAAAAAAGACAAAAGGGAGAAAGAGAGAGAAATGGAGAGACAGAAAGAGAAAGGGTAGAGGGGGAGGGAGAGACATTCCGTTTGGCCCAGAGTGAGAGGCACTGTGGGTGTCTGAGGGCCCTCGCTGCCAGTAATTGCTTCCATATAGGACCTGTCCACGGTCACACACACACACGCAACACACAACACGGCCAATATGTAAAAGCAGACGCTGTAAAAATCGGTCCATTAATAAATTATGACAGCAATTTACCATACATGAAGAACACTAAACTTTTGCGTTCGTGCAAACCACCAAGTTGCGCTTTAATAAAATGTGTCGTAAAGCGAAGCAGAGGCTGGAGAGCTACTGCATGAGGTGATGAGTCACCGTCACAGGGAAGAGAGTACAGACAGAACTGCAGTAATCCTGAAAAATACAGTTTTACACAGTAATAGAGTTATATATTACTGCTTTATTACTTGTTGGGTCTTATCTCACGCCAACCCTTATGTGTGTTGTTGGGAACATCAGTCTTTCCAGCACTAATCCTACTTCTGCTGCGTAAAGCCGATGTTGCCAGGCAACAGTACAGGTGTAAATTAATATACTGACTGTAATTAGATTGAATAGTACACTATTGGATTTCGAATAATCTCAAAGTTTTAAGAGCAGAATTAAAACCTTTGTGATAATCTGACGGTATTATCACAAAGAATTCACACTTTTAATATAATTTACTTTGTTAATGGAATCACCGTGGCTTATTATTTAGCATTGATGAGCTGCGGTTTCTTGTTTTTTTAAATGGGTTTGTTTTAAAAATGCTAATACGAAGAATAAAAATCTTGTCCTTCCCCATCTCCGTAAACATAATGAAACAATCTACATCATTTCAAACACAGGAGACATGAGAGAATGAAGTCAAGGACGCAGGAAGAAAGAAAATGAGAGTAAAACCTAAACATTTCAAAGGATTCTAGAGGTGGAAGGACGAGAGGAAGACATTGTGAATTGAGAGGAAATCCGTTTTTCCCATTTAGACCAGTTATAGCCACTTTACCACGTGCAAATGCACATAGCAGCGCTGAGTCTCGAACTTGGAAAGCAAAAGAGCCAACTACATAAAAATGAATCTCAACTTTACTGGGTTCTACTGGAGTTTAAATAGCAGATGGACTTGGCGTAAGGGTGTGTGTGTGTGTGTGTGTGTGTGTGAGTGTGTGTTTGAGGTCCAGAGCGTTAATGTGAGAACACTCTAAAGTTTTCTCGAGGTAAGTCCAACGACTTTGGGCTCCATTTTCAGCCACTAAAATGAATAAAGTCAAATGAAGCCACTTCTCTCTCTCTCTCACACACACACACACATACGCACAAGAACCCACATCCACGTTTCCCACCTGAGCAGTAATTTTAAATGCCTGTGCGACTTCATCGACTGAGCTCACAAATCAAAGGCACGTGGGGTTTGTCGATGATTTCCAATAAAATGACAGAACACGCGCGTGCTCGTACGTATACTCTACAGGTGTGTGTGTGCCTATGCCTGTGTTTAAATTACAACAGGAAGCCTTGAATGCCCTCTCCTGACTTCATCCGAGCTTTAGAGGAGCTCAGATGTCCTATCATATTTCATTATCTGCACATAAACATTTAAGATTACATATATATATATATATAAACGTGGCTATCGTCCTTCCATCACCACACAGGCTGCAGCGAGCAGCCTGACTGAACCCATGAGGAGAACTGCTGTAGATTGGTGTGCGTGTGTGTATGTGTGTGTGTGTGTGTGTCCTGAAGGAGTGGCTGTCACTGCATCAGTTCAGTTGCTATACTAGATAAGGCGGGGTACCGCGCTGGTCCTGGTAATGATTCTGGCACCGCTGAGACAAGGCCAGAGGAGGCGTTTCTGCATCTTGCTGCTGATCTCATTTCTTCTCACAGCGTCGCAGGAAAATGTGTTCTTTTTTTTAATATAAAAACAAACTTTTGTGTTAGTTAATTATTAAATCTAGAAATATCTATAATTCATTGTTATTTGCATAATAATTGTTATTTAGGTGCTTTAGTTGGCTGTAATTCAGAACAAACCCCTCAAAAGACAATTAATTAAAAATATGCTTTAATTCTTGCTTTTATATCAAACAAGCTATCATTTTTGTAGCTCGGGAGAAAAAAAGGTAAAAAGGTTTGGAATAAATAGGTATAAAATAAATCTACAGCAGAGATGCACCAGGACTTTAGTGAAACAGAAACGCTCACAGTCCTGCCCCTAACCCTAAACCACCGCTGTTTCCACAGACAGTGTTACGGAGGTTTGCGGAAACAAGGTTTCAGAGGACATCGTAGCGCACTCAATCTAATGAACACTGTCCACATAAACGCTGCGCTGTCTGCGAACTGTGTGAGGCTTGTGGAGATGGACGGCTCGGCCTCCATCGAAAACAAATGGGAAACAAGCGGGAAGCAAGTTGGGTTAATCGGGGGGGGGGGGGCAAACAAATGTGTGAGGAGCTGAAGGGGTGGTCATGAACACACACAAACAGTCCTTCCCTCAGGTCAGAACCAGGGGCCGACCACAAGTAGCGGGAGAGTGGTTGCAAAACGGAGAGTGGTGTGTGTGTGTGTGTGTGTGTGTGTGTGTGTGTGTGTGTGTGAAAGCGTGCACGTGTGTGTTTACAGTTGATACCATTGCTTTGATGGGTCAACTCCTCTGGCATGTGTCCATACATAAACACGCTTGCTGCTCACAACACACACTCACACTCACACACAGGCAAACACACAACTACAGAGGGCTCGAGTCCACGTGTGATTTCTTACCGAAAACTGGAACTGAGGTTTAGGGTTCCAATTTTTAAGAACGTTGGGAAGAATCTTTTACATCAGGGGTTCCCAGAGTCTGGTCCTGAAAGGATGCCGCGGATCCCAAGCAAAGTTTAATAGTTTATTTCCATCCATAGAGACAGAATCTAAGAATAAGAGGGAATATAAGTGGTCTCAATGCGGGACTCTTCTCAGACGAGGGACTCCAGAAGTCTGTGTGGGCAGTTTGTGGTGTAATTTGTGTCATTTAAGGGGTCCTTTTCGTGAAAATGTTTGGGCACCACTGTTAGACATCATTATAACTGTTTCTCCATTCAAAACATTTTTTCTTCCAACACTTGTTTACATAATCCTGTCAACAAGAGTGATGAAATTGCGGGGTTTGGCTACTTCAGATACGGCTTTAGAGAGATTTCTTTATCGAGGGTTTTTTGGTCTCCTCGGGTCAAAGACTGTTCCAGCCATGCAAATCAAGATAATTATCAAAGATAGTTTTTTACATCTACAAATGGATACAACGGTTTGGCAGTACCATTTTTTTCAGCGGGAAAAAAAACAATGTAACAATTGGTACATTATTGGTATACAAGCCTGCTCCAGCTGTCATTATCAATGAGTGACAACTCTGACCTGAGCAAAACTACAATAAACTGCATGCAAAAATAAAAAAATAAATAAAAAATCTCCATTGTCCAAAACTGCATTGAGAAAAGTGGGTTCTTAACATGTGCATTCCAGTAATCCAGTTACAAAATCATTTGCATCTACATTAATCAGATATGGGTGGAGAACTGAGATTGGACCTTACGTCTCACGTTGACTTCCCAGCCGGGTGAAATGCTTGCTGACGGTTTTGCGGTTACACCTACAAATATTCATGCCGCCTGCCAGCAGACAGAAATTGCCGTCACAGCAGTGTTTGTTTCCTTTCATTAGTTTTAAAGTGAATAAACTGTTTGTTGGACCACATTTTGCTGCTTGATTTGAAAACATTTTCGGCTCCGCGAAGCGGCAAAAAAGCTGAACAATAGAGAATGCAGGGAGATATGACTCATTGCCATAAAATGACCCCTAGTGTTCCTTAAAATAAGACTAGCAGCTACATGCTAAAACAATTAGCCACTCCTGTGCAGACTGAGGAACAAATTGTGCATTACGAGGCTAAACAAGCAGGGGGGCTGAAGAATAAATGTGTGTGTGTTTGAGTGAGTGTGTGACAAAGTGCCTTCCTCGGAGAGAGAGAGCGAGAGAGAGAAAGAGAGGCTCTGATTGTACAGACAGAGTGGCTGTGTGTGATAATGGTTTCCATTAACCTGGGCTGAGTTGAAGGACCTGCGAGACTCTCCATTCATCCCTCTCTTTCTCTTTCTTGTTCTCTCTTCCTGTCTCCCGTTATCACACTTGCAAAAAAAAAAAAAAATACACACAAAAACGTGCACACAAGTATAAGAACCCTTATATTCTGACGATGGGGAAAAAAGGGTCAGAACTTTGTCAAGAAAGCTAAAGCGTCCCCAAAAACAGTTAGCATATCCAAACCATTAGCGGCACTTCTGCATTATCTCACAAGAGAAACATGGCCCTTCACATCTTGAGAGCTTCTAACGTGCTACATCAACACGGCGTGCAGCCGCAGGAGTACAGGAGAGGTCGAGGTGGGAGATGCAACAGGGAAGAGGGCAGGAAAAAGAAGAGGCGCTTCCATTTAAAAGATCCATCTTTACCCAGGCTGTCTCTATTAGAGCAATACTTCTATAGCACGATGCTCCTCGGAGATGCTTCCATGTTCACGACAATGTACGTAGAGCAGTGGCTCCTCCACAGGCATGCCATGCAGTAGTGGATGGGGGGAGGGGGGGCAAAGGAGGTAGTGGAGAAATAATTGCCAAAAAGCCATTAAGGGCCAAGGGTGGCTTCTTTAGTCTATCGCAGCATCTGACTAATGGACAACCTTATTTCTTCACACACTCGCTTCTTGAATTGATCGCTTCCAGCTTTCTTTGAACAAAAAAATAATGAAATAGTTTTCAATATGCTGAGAAGCGTGCAAATGTTTATGCCATATTTGAAACTGGCATCTTAATGTGTCAGTGAATGTATAACAATGAGCTGAATTATCTAGCATTATGTTTTATTTGGTTAATAAATCAGGATCTTTACTACTATCTGTCACTTAATCTCCTATTTAAGTATTTTTATGATCAGAAAACGGTCTTAAAGGTGACCCACGCTGAAACCTTTTCAACCTCTCTACACTACTTATTATTACTATCATAAAGAATTCATGATAAACGATTTTAAAAGGATCATTTTGGGATTAATTGTTTTTGAAGAGCAATGTAATCCACCTCACTGCAGTCAGATTGAACTGAATTTATACACCAAGGTTGATCTGATTTGCTCTATCATATTGTCCAATATATTTTGCCTCTCATTTTTACAATTCACCAAATAACCAGAAACAGAAAAAAGATAAGTGTGCAAGAAAAAGAGGAGTAAGTAGTAGTAGAGAAGTACTAGTAGTAGTAGTAGTAGTAGTAGTAGTACGGTAGCAGTAGACATACACAAACCTGCTGGTGAAGAGGAAGAACTAGTTTTAAAATAAAATGATCTGCAAAATTGTGTCAGTGCAATAAATTATTTAACTTCACTAAAAATAATCACACATTATATGTTATACACACACACACACACACACACACACACACACAAAACACCCCTGCAAATGCATGTGTTGAAATGATATAGCACTTCATTGGCATAGGTGCCACTGCCGTTTGCCCTGGGCACTGCTGTTGGCACAATCCAGCATCACAAGCATTAATTAAAAATAAAAAAGGGGAGGGAGGGGGGGGGCATTAGAAAATGAAGGGAATGGGGAGAGAAGGGGGAGAGACACCGATAGAACCGATGCTTTGAATTTAACACGCCCTGATTCTGACTAGAGATTAATGTGCTTGTGGCACAGATGTCAGCATCCAGACATGCAACGTAGCCATGCAACGCCAAGCATGAGAGCTAACGGCAGTGAGTTCTGCATCTAAGGTGAACTAAAGAGAAACTTACCTTTGGTATGAGGAGACAGCGGAAGAACCACATGGGGGGGGAAAAAAGGAGCAAAGAAGTTAGTTTTATCATTCTGATTTTCAAGTGTCTAATGTTCAATGTTAAAAGCAAAGAAGAAGCCATTATTTTTCTGTGATTGGCGCCACCTGACAATAAACAACTTTCATGAAAAACTGTACGGGAAGACTGGGTGGAGAAGAACGCCGCTGCAGAGGCGGAGACCTCTGGAGGAATCACCTCCAAACGGGCCCACCGGAATCGGCTCTTATTAGGAGTCGATAAATGAAGGAGAAGCTGAAAGTTTACTTTTGAACATTTGGGATTGAAAAGCGGACTTTATCTTTCCTTTCGCTTGTCAGCCTATCTCTAGCAGAGAGTCGCACTGTACTGAATGTACAGAGAGGACGAGGGGGGGGGGGGGGGGGTCTGATGGGTGGGCAGGAGCTAAACTGACTATACGCACTAGCGTGCGGCTAATGTGCAGTAAAGTATCCTCGCTGTCTGGCATCAATAAAGAAAGTAAGTCTTGCTTGAATAAAACGTTTCCCTGCTGGGCTCTCATGAAGGTGCTTCAAGAGCTGAAACTGTTTTTCTAAAGTCCACACACAAAGATTGTTTAACATGTTGAAATGTATTTCCAAGTGGGAAAGGACAACCATGTTATTTGGCGACTAGTCTATGCATGCACGGGGCTCAGCGAAGTTAGCAAAGGGTTAACCTGGGGGGGGAGAGGGTTCCATATTTTAGAGACGGCCTCGTTTCAGATGAGCTGTGTGGCTGCTCTTGTGGCGGTAATGGGGAAATTGCACTGAGAGGAAGGACACACGCAATTAGAATCTGGCAATTCGGCTGGTGGTGGGTGGCAGGAGGTGGGGAGGGAGATACGGGAGGGGCGAAGGAAAGGGAGAGAGGGACCAAGAGGCAGGGCCCACCGGACGAAAAGTGATTTGGTTGAAATCTGGCTTTTTGTGCGCCAAGTAAACGCTCACTGTCTGCTGGCTTGGGGGGGGGGCTGTCCCCGTCCGCCTCGGTGACAGCAGCCCAGATGTCAATCAAATTAGCGGCCATTTACTGCTGATTTGCCCGTGTCATTTGCAATATCCCCTTTCTGCCTCTGATGGGGTGGCACGGAGATGAGGGAGTGATGGAGGAAGAGAAAAGGAGGGAAGAGGAGATGTGTGTGGGGGGGGTCACTTTATTGCAGTCTTTCTCCCTGAATGTCATCTGCCCACTTATCGTGCATTCCGGTGGGACGGAGTGAAGGAGGAGAGGAGGAAGAGAGGAGATGCTTTGTTCCGTGGAGTGGCTCACTAGCACATGCAAATAGGGCGGCAGTGTCAGGGGAAAGGCTGGCGCGGGTTTTAATGGAGTTGGGGCAAACTCATTTTACAGCACAGAGCCACAGAAGAGGAGGATAATAATATCAATGTGTGTGTGTGTGTGTGTGTGTGCTCGAGGATGGTGTTTGTTTGGAACTGAGCTGAATAGAACACTTAAGATAAAAACACATATCCTGCATTCTGGAGTCGACGAGCGAACAATAATTCAAATGATCGGCAGCCTTAAAGGATTCCTTTATAAGAGCACAGCTGCTTTATTCCCCAGCCAGTTGTGCTGCCTGGTGCTGCTATGTCGACATCCTGGCAAACTGCTTAAAAAGAAAAGGGAGATGAAGATAGAGTGAAAATGGGGGGGGGGGGGGGGAGGTGTCCTGATTGATGCTGTTTGATTCAATTTCCAGCATGTGGAGACGTTTCAGGGCCCCGAGGGCCTCTGTGTCTTGGTGATAGCTTAGGCGGAGGGATGGAAGGGATGGAGAGGGCGGTGGGGGGGGGTTACTCGCTAATTTGAGATGCGCCTTTCAACAATAAAGGAAGGCGATGTTCAACTTGTTCTCTGAGCCTCGACTAAAAGTCGCACCTAATTGGCTTGAAATGGAGGCGGAATGCAAAAGAAAACCGCATCCTCAAACATTTGCCGCGTGCGCGCACGTAATCCTCGTCATCGTCACCATCAATCAGCCACGACTCCGAAAGCATCAATGGAACGGCGCACAGGGGAAGCGGGAGTTGCTCTGCATCTGCTGTCACGGACTCGGGTGGTTCTTTGAGCTCGTATGGACCATTTGCATGGGGTGAAAAATTCAAAACGATGTGAGTGAAATGACTGATCTGTGACACTTGAGTACGATACGTGCAAATGAAATGAAATGCATTTTTCATTCCATTGCTGAAACTGTCATTAAGGTAACATGGTCACCGCTTGATGAGCAGTGGGGAAATAAGTGTCATTCAGTTGTCAGGCCCCAATGAGATGCATATGGCAGCTTGACTATGGCTTGCACACACACACACACACACACAATCGTGGGGGGGGCAGAGAGGGTTGGGTAAGTCACTCCTCCCTACTTTCATTTAATGCCGGTCCTGTCACGACAAGACAGGAGCAGAATGAAGTGGATCACCTCCGGGCACCACACCTCGCCTGGGCTCTCTGCAGCTGCCTGCTGATCTGACTGAGCACAGACAAGACGATGTCGCCCAACACTTCACATCAGCCAGGTGGAGGCCTCTGACTGAACAGGCCTGAGAGCTGCAAATCAGTCCTGAGCAAAGACTTTAGAACGCTGAAGAGACCAAAAGAGCGAGAGCGAGGAGGAGAAGGAGGAGGGATAGTCGCTGTTTCTCTCTCTCGTCCAACTTCTGTTTCTCGAGGGAGGAGAAGTGTTGCATGGGGGGGGGGGGACATCTCGCACAATTCACTACCGCCCCGCCATATTCTGTGTAAACACATGCAGAAACATAAGACACTCTGCATCTCAGGTTCAGACAAAAAAAGAACTGCCATCCTTCTTCTGCCGATGACATCACGCACGGCCTGCGCCTCTTCCCTCCTTCATCAACCTCAAATTTCCTTAATGCGTTCTTCGGAAGGCCTGAACTAGCATCCATGTGCTTCGGGTTTATACGTATTTGATTACTGCTGCGCTTCGGCAATGGCTGCATCATGTCTTTAGTCAAGGGCAGGTGGCATTGAAGGAAGGAGGAAAGAGAGAAAGAAAGAAATGGAAAGGAAAGGATAAGGAGGCATGAAGTAAAGGAGGAAAAGAAGAAAGTTAATGTCAGGATGTGCCCCATAATGACTAGTATAAGCTCTAGTGAGAGCTTCCTCCCGCGCCAGTTCCAGAGAGGGTAGCTTGATTGGGGATAATTGGCTAGCCTTCACTAGCGGTTAGCATCCAGGCGTGGAGACAGGGGAGGGCACATGGGAGGGCACAAGGGCTTGGCACACACACACACACACACACACACACACTTATGCTCCGACTTACACTCATATGCTGTATACAGAAAACATACACATTTTCAAGCACAGATCCATGAGCAGCGACTCAGGACAGGCCGTTGAGTGAGTGTCTGTCGTTTAAATTCCCTGCGCCTCTACTACAGCTTCAAGTACGTTTTTAACTATTGATGTAAGAGCTTCAAACTGGATCAACCTCCCCGTATCAATCGCCAATCCTGTCACATGCACTAAGAATTCCACATAGATTAATTTTAAGTTACGTCACATGTTTAAACACAAACTGATCCAATTACAGCAGAACAGGGCATTTGCTCACTCACTTCACTTCTCCGATGGTCGACTCAAGATCTCAGTAATCGCAGTCTAAAGCCAACGCTACTGGCGGCAACACACTTTCCTTCAAAGCGATAACTCAACACACAACCACTCCCTTGGCGGCCTTGTGTTGCGCCAACAGCGGTTCCAATCCGAGCTTTCGTGCCCTCCAGCTCTGACGACTTTACGAGCCACGTGCTGACAGCAGCCAGCCATGGACTCAAAGGAGCACAGTAGTACAGACACAATGACAAAAAGAGTGGCGCCTGTGTGTGCAGAGAAGACACACACTGTCAGGGTAACAGATATGGGGGGGGGGACGGGGGGACTCATTACTGTCAGACAGTGATGTGATTTTATGCATATTTACACATCATAACCAGATTTTAAATTACACTGCAGATTAATTTAGCAGTGCTTTATTACAGTAGGTAATTTTTTGAGTAGAATTGTATTTCTTTTGGTAGAAAATTTGTTTTTTGATCAGATTTATAAAAGCCAAGGAAAGGTGCAGAAATTAATGGCAGATTGTAACAAATTAAAAAAATCTATAAAATAATTTATTGTGGAAATTGTAGTTCAAAACTTTACGTTGCTTGTCTTTGACATAAGTGTTTCCATCTTAGCCTAAAGAGAGGGATTTTGACACGTTCCTTTTCATCGACGGTTCTGTTGAAAAGTTTTAATATTTTCTGTAAAAATTATTACCAAAAAATACAAAGTCAAATTCCAGAACATTGGTAAGCTCTTTTTTCTTGTGGTTGTTATGGTTACATGAAAAAATTTCAAGCAAGTATTTTTTAAGAAGCCTCTTACTATTTTTTTTATTTAGTAACGTTATTAGTATTTGGAAAGTCCTGTGCTGACACAAAAGCAGGTCAGACGGAGCTGCAGTTCCACCTTTGTTAGCACATAGCATTGTCTACAGAGCTGCTGGAACAACACACACCACTTCTGTTGTAATCAGTTCAGTTCCTCTGGTCTGCCACACACACACACACACACACACACACACAGTCTGGATGCCTTAATGAATTAACGAGAGTCTGCAGCCACACCCCACATTTCAAGTGTTTCAAGGAGTGGGACAGAATGCAAGCTTGGAGCGGAGAGGAGCTCTCTGGGGCTGCTTTGAATGGCAGGAAATCCCTGAGATGTTTTCTGTTCTCTGTGCCACAACCTCAGACCCTGCTAAGGTGATGAAGGGAAATTGTGTTTGTGACACTTTAACAATACGTTTTCGTGTGTGTGTGTGCTTTTGTTCCTTTTCTGTTACACCTCTTTTTTCACCTTGATCTTGATTTTCTCTCAACTCCTCTCTCTCTCTCTCTATTTTTCTGGCATGCATGCACACACACACACACACACATAAATATGTCTTACACAAACCCTCCTTCTTCAGCCAGATGTCCTGGGAGAGGGAGGCCAATGTGCCCTTTCACTTAAAGCAGCACACACACACGCACACACACACACACACAGCGTCCGTGGGCAGGGGAGTGTCCCTGTGCAGGAATGCGAGGATGATAAGCTGTGGAGGTGTCAGGGGAGAGACCCACGCTGTTACAGCCAGACACCTGAAAACACTCCGCCCAAAGCCTCTCACTCTTTTTTCTTCTTCTCAGTTCTACCCATCTATACTTTCTGTAAGTCTCAATGCCCCTTCACCTCCACTCATCTATAGGTGTGGCTCAATGGCCCTGACCCTGCCCAGTTTGTGCATCTAGCCCATCCCAAATGACTAAGTCGGAACATTTTTTTTTATTAAAAATAAAAGGAGAAGGCACATTTACTGACAGTGACTGCATGTGTAAAGACCGGACCAGTCACGACAGGCCACGTTTTCACGCCGGCCCACGCTACAATTGAATATCCTCTCCTTTTAAAAGTCAACGCGTCAGTAGCTTCTGTTTAACGCTCTTGCTCGTTCAAAGTCCTCCACGGCTGAACATTTCTTGCTAACACCTTGCTAAACTGTGCCGCTGTTGTTACCGTCGGCTGACATCCTATGCTAATCTTTATTTATTTTTTTTACGCTTGTGTCTACATGAGATTTTTACCTAGAGCACTTCTTTCTCTTCCATATTCCCTCCCTTTCTCTGTCATAATCTCAAATTGTGACCAGGTCAGGATGACATCAGTGGTCTACTTTGACCGTTTCAGCAAACACACACTCATAGACACCTACACATGTGCACACACACACACTTCTAGACGTAGATAACAACAGGTATTGAATGATTTTTATGGCTACGCACTAGATTAGTGTCATTAAGAATTTCCACAGGAGAGCCTCAACTGTGTCAAACAAAATACAAAAGTTGTATCTTGTAGCAACAATTAATATTAATAATCATTTAAAGCACTAACATTTCAGGGAATTCCAGGTTGAGTGGTCGACATGCAAGATTCTCTTGCATGTCGTTCCATCTATCGCTCTTCGTTCACTGTAATCTTTCGACTGCCTACTATTAATAGACAAAAAAAAAGCCCACAAACGTAATTACGAAACGTGACATGTTACTGAGACAAGTAGAAATGGGTTATTTGAGAAGACATTGTTTTGCCCCTGCAGAAGCAAACCCCAAAGTTCCATCCTCCCAAATCAGATTTCATTTCCCTGTAATGATTGCGCCTTAAAAAAAAATAGCAGCGCAGCATCTCATTCCCCTCATTTACCTCTGATTTCTCATGGATTCGGAATCCTGTGCCCTGCTCTTTGTGCCCATCAAAGCCTGGCTTGTACCTGACTTATTTTTCATTCTTTTGTGGGTGAATTTGTGTTAAATTCTGTCTTTCCTCCTCTGCTTTCTTAATGCATGATGCTGAGTAGAAAGCGGCTGGCTGTAGCATAGAGGGTGACTCATGCCAATAAGGGCTATTGAATAAAAGCAGATGTTTGAAATTTTCCCCGGCAATTAAAGCACTGGCTAACTGGGAAGAAGTCATGTGAAGATTAAGGAAACGGTGCTGTTTGTTCCCAGGATGCTATGATGTCACCTGCTGTTTGAAGTCCTCGTGACTCATGAAAGTGAGAGGCAGAGAACATTTGTTTTATGTGTGTTTGTGCATTGGAAGAAGCATTCCTGCATGTGTGCATTTCCACCTAAAGAGTCTTGAGAGGATCCAGTTATAGCATTAGCGTCAGTGACTCCGGGGGGGGTTGAGACCTGTATTCCTGTCAGACCATGCTCCTTACTGGACGGCTGGCTGGCCTGTTGTCTCGCCTCGTCCTGCTGCAGACCGCTGTTGGAGCTTGTACGCGATGACAGGACAAGGTGTACTTGGCAGAATGGTGGCTTCTCTCTCACTCGTTCCAATCATTTCAACAGGAAGCGGTTATCGCAAAGGACACATCCAGAGGGCTTTAAACAACATGCAGAGGCATTAATGGAAGGACACCTAGCGGTTGTGGCAAATTCCATTGAGGCAGAGTGTGATTTTTAGCACACCTTTACACCGACAGACTCCCAATGAGAGGGCACAGCTATTTTATGGGCTGTCAACTGAACTCTGAGCATAATAACAGTGGTGGGGCCGGGCGGTGGCTGAAGCATCCCTTTTAGCTCATCACAACTTAAGTGGCCGGAAGAGGAGTTAAGGCAGCGGCGGGGAGACAAGCAGACGGGTGGGGGGGGGGGGGGGGGGGTAATTGTCCGAACCAGCTGGAGTGGTTTTGAGATCGGATGAAGAGAGACATGGGTGAACAAGCAGGAGGATGGACAGACAGGTTTACGCTTATATGACAACGGGCACTCCATCCCAACGCCGCGGTCACCTTTTCAGATTTGTCAGAGGGGATCAGTGCAGGCCCATTGAACACGTCACGAGCAAATGAGCGGGTTGGCGCTGATAAATGCCGTCAACTGGAGTTCATGTGGAATGACAGAAGCCGAAGGCCTCAGGATCCTCCAAGAAACAAAGAGGGGACTGATGTGAATAAGAGCTGTTGGAGGGCACGGCTACGGAGGAGGAAATCAATTCTGCCACAGTACCGCAATAACCAAAACGCTCCAAGTGGGAGTGGGAAGTCCAAATGCAAGCCTGAGTGAACAGAGTTCTGAGATAACACAAAACCAAAAGGCCTCAAATCAATGAGCGTGGGGGGGCTCACACAGAGCCAAGAAATCACAGGATTGGAATTGAAATAGTGACAATAAATATTCCGTCTCCTTCGTTTTGATTGTAGCAACTGCTTCCTGTGTCCGTCCATAAATCCCAGCGCTCACAAGACGAAGAATTTGACGCAGTAAAGCAGCCGGGGAGGAACGGCACAAACGAAGGCGGAGCACAGCCTGGGGTGCCTGAGAAAAGGTGGTTGGGGTTGGGGTGGAGATGGAGGTGGGGGGGGGTAGACTGGGAGGTTGAAATGCTGCACTCCTCTTCTCCAACAGACAAACGTGAAGATTGTGCAGTCGAGGCCTCATCCGAGGCCCGTGCCCTTGTCTTTCCTTACACTCCCTCCTCTTTACCTCCCTCTTGAGGGGGCGCTGGGGAACATTCCTGGGCTCTGGCTCCTCCAGCCTGGGCATTAATCCCCTACAGCTGTGCCCCTTATTCCCTGACTCCATCCCTGCTGCCTCCCACACTCCCACCTCCTCGATCTCACTCCCCCGCTCGTTTCTTACCCCAGCTGGTCCTTCCACACTCTTAATACATTTTTCACAAGCTACTCACAAGTGACACATGTAAAGCAGTTCCATCAGGGAGCGACACACACACACACAGACATGGTGACACACACTCATGTGCATACACAAATACTATACACATAAAAAACATGCATCATATTTTATGCTGCTTAGTTCTACTGAAGTCCCCAGTAGAAAGAAGCACACTGTCACACACACACACACACAAGCTCACAGCTGAAAGTGTACACAGAAAATCCCCTCTGGCTGTGCCCCGGAGCCTCTGCTGTGAAATGAGGTTGAGGGCCCGAGGCCCCTGCATGACACAGCAGAACCTTCGGATAGCCCGACATGATTTTTTTCCTTTTATACGGGATCCAGCTCCTCCCTCCATATTTAATACTGAGACAGAGGGAGCCTCAGAGGAAAACAATGTACAGGTGGGGGTCAGGGAGGCACATCAATTATGCAGGAAAAGGGAGATAGAGATGTACTAGACGGTGGCCACGGTGAGTGTTTGTCAATTACAAAACACTGAAATGTAAAAAATTAAAAATTAAAAAATCAATTTCTTTAAAATTCTGAACCTCAGAAGATACAGGATGATTTTGCTTTGAACCATTCAGATGCACACCAGTTGTCACCACGGCAACGGTTAGGAACACCAAAATGAGAATGTAAATGTTGGTAATGATTGTTGGGTGAACTGTGAGACTGATCCCACAAAGACTCCACGGGCCGCTCGTATCTGTGGGAGCGCACAGACATCCCCATTCGGCCACAAGCAAGCTCAATGCTAATCGGCGTGACAGCGCGCGTGCGTTCCATGACGTGATTTCATTAAACGTATTTCAAAATTCAACGTGACCAGACGACACAAAGGAATGCACCCCCCCCCCCCCCGTTCCTCCCAACCAACCTACCAGCAACCTCTCTGACAGACTGGAGCAGAGTTAATAAGCCATGTCTCAGAAGGGGCTGCTGTGGCTCGGTGTGTGTGTGTGTGTGTGTGTGTGTGTGTGTGTGTGTGTGTGTGTAGGTGTGTGTGTGTGTGTGTGTGTGTGTGTGTGTGTGTGTCAGGATGCAGGCGCTCACAGGAGCACAGAAGTAAATTAAAACACGCTTTAATAAAGTGACCAGAGGCGAGGCCTGTAGGCCACCTCCTGCAACACACACACACACACGCATGCATGCACACAAAGATGGACACACTCCTCTGGGACAGGATGGAGAGGTATCCTGGCGAATGGAATGTGGACAGGCAGGGGACAGCAGCAAAAACAGTCCACCGGAGAAGAGTGCAGGGGCCGATGGGGGGGTTTCAGGAGCAGCAGCCTCATGTTTGTTCAAGCCCCTCCAGTCGGGCCAGGTGTCTCCCAACCAAATAAACCACTTCACTACATAAGCAGCCCCTCCCACCAGCCTCTGAGCGCATCCTGTCCACGGAACTTCAGTCACAAATCATTCTCTCTCAAATCATAATCGGGTTGTGATGAACCGTGTTCAAGAGAAAGGGCTGTCAAAGTGTTTTACGATGTTCTCTTGAAGACAACGTCATTCCATGTCTTGTTTAAATACTAAAACAAGACAATTAGTCTGACCCCTGAAAAAGACCCTCGGAATTCAGGTCATCTCTGGTCACATTTTTAAAGTCCCATGAATTAAACATGTTTTTAATATAAGGTTTCTTATTGTAATGTCAACCCTTATCTTAGTCCTACACTCAAATGGAACAAAAAAATCAGCTACTCGAGTAAAACCATGTGTGAAACGTCATTGAATTCAGTCTGGTGGGTTTTGAGCTGTCAATAGACCATATCCTCTAACGCTGTGTGATATGCAATGAAAATCACTTTCAAAAATAAACAAGTCATTATTATCATGAACCGATTACGAGACGCTCACCTTCAGGGCCCTCAGAAATCACACTTAAATCTGTCCGGCTATTTTTGAGGATAAACTGTTCCCCATTATGGACAGGACGGGTCAGCGCGGTCCCAAAACTTCCTGCATCCGTCTCATTAGCTGGATTTTCTCCAACATTTAATAAGCTCGTCCTCAACAAATGCCCAACCCTCCCACATAATTTGATTTAAAAAAATCTATCAAGTAGGTTTTGGTGTAACACTGTACTGCCAAAAAATGAAACATGAAAAATCTTCAGATAATTTTTTCTTAAATGATAATACATAATTTTATAAAAATATTTTCCAGTGGAACCTAGTTTCAGTGCCAAATATGCAATTATGTTGCATACTAAAACATTGTTGGATAATCGCTGTGAGAAGTGAGGTTTAAATCAACAGCTATCCCTTTAAGTCCTGAAATGAGCTGCGACACACGCAAGATGGGAATACGCCGTGTTCCTGTGGTCAACCATTTTATTGCTCTTATTTTTGGTATATGAACAAAATACCTCCCGCACAGAGGTCCCACCAGGTCCAGCACATTGAAATGGGCCGTTTCCTACAGACGCAAACACAAATGCATGCACACACACACACACACACACACACACACAAACCTGTGGCCAAATGCTGGGGACTTCCACTGTCATTGCTGCCAAACATTCCTAACTTCTTAAAAAAAAGACTTGAGATAGGAGCTCCTCACATACTCATACACACACACACACACACACACACACACACACACACAGAGTTCTAAGAGAAGCCAACAAGCACGCTGCCGTCTCTGTGAAAACCCCTCCAGCCAGCAAATCACATTCTGCTGATCCAACGGAAATAAATGTCGCCAGGCGGGAATTAAACGCGACTCATCTCCCATGAAGTTTTCATCTATTCAAATGAAGTGTGCTTTAATTTAAGCTGCTTTGCATTTGACTGTGGGGCGTCACAGCATGCACTGAGTAATTGACTTTGATTACAGCACCTCAATGTACTCTTTCGGCAGGCATCTATCTCTCTATCTATCTATCTATCTATCTATCTATCTATCCATCTTTTGACTCAGATTTTACTTTCTGACTTAATTTGAAATCTGCCCACCATCTCCACTGGTGATAATAAAATTACTCTCCTCCATTCACTCGCTCCTTCTTGCCCAGTTGGACTCGACGAGCAGATTTCAGTCTTTGCTCAGCGGCGTGGTTGGATACATAATCTTGATTCTATTTTCTACCCAGAAGTTCCAGCTAGCCGATTTTTGTCTGCTGTAGTTAATTAATTTAACATACCAGATTTTGAGTTCTAATTTTCATCACTGACAATAAATCATTTTGTAAATTATCACAAAAATGTACTTCCTGGTGACACTCATGACCCTTTGCCAAGAGATGGAGGCGAAGGCAGAAAGACTGGGGGCAGTGATGGCATGCAAACACTTTAGCTTTCTTAGGGTAGATTGTACATTGTTGGTGGCATTGATTTAACGATTTACACACTTTTTCCCCACAACTTCAATGTTAATTCAAACTTTGAGAGCCCCGAGTTGCACTTATTAAGTTATGATAGATGAGCACTATTTGGCAGAGCAAAGTAGTTAAAAGTTCACCAAAATAAGGCACCGATTGTCCTAAAAGGGACGTCTTCAGGATGACTCCAATCCTGTGCACAGCCCATTGAAAGCTGTTCTCAATCTAATAGAATGAAAGGTGAGGGCCCAGTGTTAGGCTTCTCTCTCTGCAGGCGAAGAGGCCCCGAAGTCGGCCACATGCAAAGGAAACTCTGTCTCTGGAGCTGCGGACGTTGACAAAAAGTCCCCACCCTGAGTCCAGCGGGTGTTTGTGAACAGTGGGCCTGTTTTTGGAAGAGAGTGTCCACACCACAGCTGTTGAACAGTTCAAGGCAGGGAGTCCTTCTGGGTAGGGGGACTGGGCGGTAATGAAAATTCCCCAGGAGAGAAGCAAGGGGAATTCTGCACTGTTATTTGTTATGGGAAAAAAGGCGAAGACATGGACAGGAGGGGAGAGACGGAGCGATGAGGAGGGAAAGTAGTCAGAGAAGACGCCTCAGTTGCACTAAGTGTGTGTGTGTGTGTGTGTGTGTGTGTGTGTGTCTGCTCAGGTGGTGTAGTTGTCCCACTTAAAGGAAACGCGGGATGAATGGAATGAGATGAAAAGGTAGAAAGAGACAAGTATGGTGTGTCAACAGGCGGAGACCATTTGAGGTTGCAAGAGGTCCCATTAAAACAAATATCCTTCTCACACACACACGCGCGCGCACACACACACACACATTCACACAAGAATATGAGCTTATGTTTATAATGAGAGGGTTCCCTGCTGTGTATATATTCAAATGGGACTTGGCAACACACACCAATGTCATTCCTTTAGAGTCCAAACACCCCACCACACACTCACACTAAACATATGCAGGCCATAGTTAAAAATCCACACACACACACACACACACACACACACACACATACATTGTCCCTGCCCTTGAGTCACCGCAACACTTAAGAATTTACACAAGGTTGGAAAAGAGAGCACCCCACCACACACACACACACTCCCAGACACACACTCCCAGACAAGCTACAAAGGCTACTTATCAGCCCGATGTGTTTCTACCTTTCTAATCGGCAACATTTATTGTAGGTAAAAACCAAAATGGGGAACACAGCCATGGTCAATATTATGTCTGGGCCCAAAGACGATGGCTGGAAAGAGCCCTGGTGTCTTGAATACACACACATGTACACTCACAGGCATGGACAATGGCAGACACATGCTTGCACACTCAGTTTGCTCCAACCAGCCCCTTACCAGGAAAGTCCTGTGTGTCCTAAGAAAAATAGAGTCGTTATGGGAAAGCGCTACAATATAGTATTTCCTCAACTTCAGATTATTTGAGCCCGCACAGAGACTGACAGAGGAAGTGCGGTGGCACAAATTACACTGAAATGTTTTTTGTTTTTTTTGTCTCACACACTAACAAATACCACCACACACACACACACACACACACACATAATTCATTGCAAGAATAATAGGGACTAGGGCTCTAGAGAGAGCCTGAGCCTGAGCCTGAGAGGTTCCTGGAAGCCCAAATGTAAGAGACTGTCTACAAACAGAGACACACACAAAGACATAGATCCTTCGCCCTCAGGACAAATGTGATAAAACTGGAGAGAGAAATAGTAAAATGGTTCAGTTTTATAATATGTACAGTATGGAGATAAAAGGAATATGTGTCCTTGATATATGTGTTGTGTGTGTGTGTAGGTGTGTGTGTGTGTGTGTGTTAGGGCTTTTTAAGGGGTCTGAGGTCTCTGAAGGATTAATGGTGGCAGGCCAGGCAGGGTAATCAGGACAGCGGATAAGTCCTAGTCATCCAGGCGTTGAGCTGAATAAACATGAGAGCCTGGTGATATCTCCTACACATTTACACATGGACACACACACTCACACACACGTGTGCACGAACACACGCAGACAAATAATCGCACACATGCACTCACGTCAACCGGATCTAGAGGGAGCCAGATTTTTTTTTTTTTTCCAGAGGATGATGCCAATCAGGAGACGATGTCGCATGCACTCACACACACACACACACACACGCATACATAAATGCAAACACACGCGTGATATTCTCCCTTAGTGCCTTCCAATGAAAGTGCTCCCCTGGGTCACTGACTGCAGCATGTTTCAGGGCTCTGATAAGACCTCAGCATCTGCAGACAGTAGCGCATAAAACATGGCTGGACGAGGGTAAAGTCATAATGTGTCCCTCGCCAAGCCAAAGCTTGTCTTAATGTCACATGTGCCTTCAATTTCAGAATATCTTCTACTTGATCTCAAAGTAATAGAAAAGCCAAAATCCTCCACGTTTGCTATACAGCCAATAATCCTACAAATAAACCAGAAAGCATAAATATAGCTGCAGATTATGTAATATCTGCGTGGATGTATCGTTCTTACTTAAAGTTTAATGAAACAAATGTTTTTTTTCTCTTTCACGGGCTTTATTTGGTCATCGATGTAATCAATAGAATTCCTCGGGTTTACTACATAGCGAGAAGGGTTCTTTTTTACAGGCAACATAAGATAAAATAACTTTGTACACATTTTCTACGGCTGAAAAACAAGCCGAAGACTATCTGAGAATGGCTGTGCTTGTTGTGGCAACACGCCAGGGTAGGTATGCAGCCCAATGGACACCATCTGCATGAACACATTTTTAAAAGCTAGCATTTCAAGTGTGTGTGTGTGTGTGTGTACAGTATATGTGCAGAGTCAGAAACCAGGAGCAAATGCTTCACGCCAAATCGGAGGGGACGAGGTGGGAGAGCAGGACATTCCTGCAAGATGACAAGCCATCACAGTCACACACCAGCACAGGAATGTTGGGAAAACAGACCGGGTGGGTGGCTGGGATGCAGCGTGGGAGGTGGGGGTCGGAGATGAATGAGTAAAGGGGGCGAGAGAGAGAGAGAGAGAGAGAGACGGGATAACAGAAAGAGTGTGACTTCATTAGACCAGTAGCCATGGGTTTCCACAAAGACGAGTAGGAGCTTCCGTAATTAGTAAGCACTCACCAAAAAGAGGAAAGAAGGGAAATGGGAGAAAGGTAGGGAAGAGAAAGGGCTACAGATTGAGAAAGGAGGGAGAGAGAGAAGTGGATGAGGCACGGCTGACTTTTGCCCCCATCGCCGTCACTGCTCTGCCCGCCCCCTCAGCCCACCCCTGCTGGTGGTTAACTCCAATTTCTGTCATGCAACTGAAAAACCACTGGAGGGGTGAAAAAAAGAGGGGAAAATGGATGAAAACAAACCGCGCGTGTGTGTGTGTGTGTGCGCACGCCTTTGTGTGTGTTTGTGTGCACTTGTAGTAAGTTTATGAAAGTTAGGGGAGGGCTTGTCGTAACGACGACAAAGGGCCCTGAAATGAGCAGCAGGAATGCGTCTGGTGGCGGCCTTCGGAAATATAGAGGGCCAGCAAAGAGTGAGAGTGAAAACGAGTGTGAACACTGGTGAATATGTGCTCCAGATGTGTCGGCCTGTCACGGTGCAAGTAAACACCCTTGCTGATGGACAGCTCAGCACTGGATGGCCTCACCGACTTCCCCCTGGGGAGAGTACTGAAGAAGGAAGGAGGAGAGAGGAGGGGGGGGGGGGGGGCAACAGCAGCAAAAGAAGGAGGAGGAGGAGTTGGGGGTGGAGAAGCGGAGAGGAGAGGGCTCTGTGCTAAGGGACCTGAGCCAAGAGTCACCCTGAGGACCTGTGTAGCCTGGCAGGCTGGATACAGAAGAGACAGAGAGAGAGACGGGAGAGGGAGGAAACGAGAGTAAGGGGAGAAAGAGGAAAAAAGAACGAGAGGGAGGTATAGCAAGGGAGGACTGGGCCTGATTGTTCCCCTCCTGTCCCTCCTCCATGTGGCCTCCAAGGGGGCTCCTGCAGCCTCAGCAAATTTCCGTCTGGCACAGACCTGTGAGCTCCTGGGAGCAAACTGAAATATGAACTGCAAAAAAGGGAGGATGGGAGGAGAGACAAAGAGAAAGGAAAGAAAATCGAAGGAAAGACTTGCACAAAAAAAAAAAAAAAAAAGGGACAGACGGGGATCGAAGATGAATGAAGACTTGAGGCGGTGCCCTTCCCTGATTTCCTCGCATTAAGTACGCGTAATCCCTCCCATTTATTCATTGGGTTCAGCATGGCTGTCTTTGAGAAGATGCCTGAGATGCCAGTATCTCAATTCGATGGGCCTGAGCGTAATTCTCTTTAGAGAGTATGGCTGTACAGAAATGCATATTTTGGGATTTTGAAGTCAAAAGGAAGGTTAGAACATTTTGGACCCCATACATGCACTCAAAGCAGCCAGATCCCACATGTTCACCTCGAGTGGACTTACCTTTCACACGGTTATGAAAGTTGTGCTGTGGAGTATTATTCCAAATGACCTGCTGTTATTTTAGCTGCAGTGGACAGGAGGGCTCCAGTGAAGTACAAGAGAGCGCATGATTGGATAACTGCACACACTGCAATCAGGTGGCCATTTCTGGTCAAGAGGTCGCCCTCCTCGTGTGTGATGGGCTGCCAAGCAGTTACCAAACCATGAGGTGCGAAGGAAAAGGGGGGGGGGGGGTTGCAAGACAGATTCCTGTCAGGAATTCCTGTTTTTTGATCATGGAAATATTCCTCCTATTCCCATACCTTAATAGTAATTTATTTCATATTCAGAAAGTAATTGAGAGTCACCCGATCTGACAGCATCATGAGTGGTAAAAAAAAAGAAAAGAATAGCACGCTGTAATCATACACTCCTACTGTGATATGGCGTACATCTAAAACACATTAGTTGATCTGGTGAAAGTGTGTGTGTCGGGGACGGGGGGGGACGGGGGATGGGGCAGAGCAGATACATTTAAGTACCATCAAGGGCAATCCAGCTGCTATCAGAAAGCAGCTCTGATGACACTACTGCATTAAGTAGCTGTCCACTCCCATGATCATTAGTGCGATATGGATGCAGCGGAGCAGTGAGCAGGATGCGGGGATGCTGGGATGGCTACAGAGACAGGTCTCCGGGGGCCGGAGGCAGGGAGATGAGTTTAAACGTCATCAAGTCGCTGCAGACATCAGAGACAGGGTCAAGACTTTTACATGCAAAAACAAACATGCGGATTGAATTCTGCTAATTCACTCAGCTTCTGTAAATTCAGAAATGACTGACATCATCGTGGGTAAGGAATGGTATATAGCATTTTTAAAACAGAGAACAAATAAGACTATCACTCTATCAATTTGTAAGGTGAAATTTTTGCTTCTTGTGCTTTTTACTCTTATTAAGCAAGACAGCATTACTGTCATAGTTTGCAAGGTTAGCAGCCCAACGTAGCCTTGAGGACAAAACCTGCTCTAAAAACAGCCATGAAACACAAATTCTACAAAATTACTCAACACACATGCCTGTACAGCAGATATAAGGCGAGGGAAATTAAAAGTATTCCAAGTCTGGAAGATGATGTCGCCTTTTAGCATTCATCAGATTGTAATTCCTAGACGTAACCTTGCTCGTGGAATATTACTCCTATATCTGGCCAATGACGTATAATTTAAAAAGATAGCGTTATTAGCCTAATTAAAATTTCAATCAAGGGATTAACAGGTAGAAATTGTGAATGAAGTATGGGTACGGATATTGTTTATAATTTATATTTATATTTTTATCTGTTTTTATTTTTGTCTGTTATTTCTTGCTTGGTCTGTTGAAGATAATGGCTGTTGGGAGGGGGGGGGGGTGTTCATTTAAGTTAAATATGTCAAAAAGAGAAGAAAAGTCTGCACTTTTCCTCTGTGGCCTGCATTTGATAAATAAAAGTAAAACAGAAAGAAGAATTCAGTAAAAGCCAGTCTGTTTTCTATTTCCATGGACATGGTTGCCATTAGCAATGAACAATGGGATGTAGAGTTATGGTGAGGAAATAAAGAAGGTATTTAAAAATGAAGCTAAAAAAAAAGACAAAGGAGACGATGCTTACCAGAAAACTTAGCCCATATCCATCGATCATATATGAAATGTTTTAAATGACATTTTGATGGAAGTGCGTGTCACATGGAATGAGTGGAAGTGGTCATGGGTTCCTTCTTAACTTCACACCCGAACCATTTACGCGCGACTATATGGTCCCTGGCGCACGAGCATGTGACTCTCACTATCTGTGTGCGTGTGTGTGTGTGTTTGCTGAGCTGTGGATGGGTTCCCCCCTCAGAGCCATGAATTGAGTGAATATTCTCAGCACGTTGGGACAGTCCACAACACAGTCCGTCCCTGTAGACCCCCTGCCATGGCTGCTTGTACCCTCTGATTTGGACAGAGGGCAATCAAGCAGGCCTGGTAAACAATACACATGGAGGCCTTGGAAAAACAACAGTAGCTCCTCAATATATTCCACATCTTATCTTATCACAAGGGACAGCAGTGTTTGTCCAATCGTGTTGGAGTCAGGGAGAAGCAGTATGGAAGGACAATTAAAACATGGATGCTGGTTAATGGCCAGTGGAAGATAGGCCGGAAGATGACAGTAGCGCACAGTGCTTTCAAAGAGCTTCAGACGAAACATCCATTAGAGTGATGGCCTACAGGAAAGATGTTTATAATAGCGTGTCAATTGCTGCTTTTCAAAGATGTTTATTTTGTCTTGGGAAAGCCTCCAGAGATCTCAGGTGCGAAGGCAGAGGGGCTGTCTGGAGCTTTTCATGTGGCCACCTTGGGGGGGGCTAAATTCCCACTCTCTTTTAGGACATAACAGGGTAAACTGGATGGTACGGGTGATGAGAGGAAATACGCAAATACACAGAACCGCACACACGAATAAACGGGTTATGTATCTTGTGCTTTGTGGAGATGACGTTTTTACATCTACAGTGAGAAAAGCAAGTGTGAAAACTCTGATTTCCATTGGCTTCTAAAACCGATTTTAGAAATTTGGAGCAAATTTTGCACAAATGAATTCCAAAGTCAAACTAAATAAGATAACAAATGCACTGCATTTCACACTTAAAAACCATAGAGAGAGATTCTCCCGTCTTCTGGTTTATGCCAGCCCTTTGCATAACTCTCCTTATTTTACAGGAACCGCAGGGCAGTCTGAAAAATATCTATTATTTTCTATCGTTCCACTCCATACGATTAGCTGCCGTAATGACTACATAGAATCTAGAATGTCATCTCCAGACAGAAGTAGTGGAAAAGGTGTTCTTCTCCCATTACCTCCTGCTGCATTGGCAAATGATTAGGCTGCTGAAAACATATCATTATCAGTATTTATGAGGGAGTGCGCCCAGCCGGGGTACTGACAGATTAACTCTCTCTTCCTCTCTTTCTGCCTCACCCTTTTTCTACGCGAACATGCACTCTGCCCTGCCTGTCTTTCTCTCTCTCTCTCTCTCTCTCTACATGTGCGTCCTCCCTCTTTCTTAACCCCAATCTCCTTTTTAAGTGATTGTGTACTCTGATACTGATACCAATGCTTAAGTCTAGACTCAATGTTATACTTGTAAGGTAGTTCTGATGATTGCACAAATAAGAAAATGCATTGTCGTTTTTTTGATGATGATGATGATGAGATCATGACAAGTGGTAGAGGCGACTGACGTCAGGCGAAATCTATTATGTGATGAAATCAACCCTCAGTTCTGTTGATGCCTGTTTGCCGTCAACCCTCACTGCCTCTGAAGTAAATTAGCAATTTGTGAATATGGGGTGTACTAATAAACCGGACTTCAAAATGTGTTTCAGTAGAACTTATTACTGTTCAGACAACTGAACAAGTACATTTTTTAAACCTTTTATTTGGTACAGATGGTCTAACTGTGAGTGAAAATACTCCTACAAATTTTACATCCTCCTCCGGATCACTCAATTTGTCAGCTTCTTTGTTTGGAGGCTTTAATTTTAACTTGGCAAACTTTTTGAAAATCTGGTTTTGGTCACAGATACATAATATCTCCCCACTAATCATTTTTCTTTTTTTTTTTCATCTGTAGCCCCAACCCGAGAGACAGGAGATTTCTTATTAGTTTGTATCCTGTAGCCTGAGGGGCCAGGGAGCGATACGATATTTGACCAAAACGTAGGAACCCAATAAGAGGCTATCGATTAGGTGGGATGAGCACCATATTGGAGACGCAGGTGGCTATGAAGAAATTGAAAAGCTGCAACAAAGAAATAGAAGAAATAAAAACTGGGGCACCTTATGCCTCAGCACCACTAGTTTAGCATTTGTTTGTTTGTTTGTTTGTTTGTTTGTCTTTGCTGTTTTATCCGACAGGTGACAAAGGAGGAAGTCACAGAAGAACTTTATGTACGATGACTGAAGATGATTGGCAGATGCTAATGCTCATCCAGAATTCTTTTTCACTTTATAGTGGCCAAAGTCGAGTGATATGAACACCAATCATAAGAACGCAATATAGTTCTCCAACGTGACAATCTACAGCCTCCAAAATGCTAATTAACCTTGCTTGTGAATTAGCAACCGTACAGTGGTTCCAACCAAATGTTCATTGACTTCTAAATATTCTTCTTTTCTTTTTTTTAAAGTGTTTTTTAGGAAATAGTGTTGATTAAGAAGTGTCTGCAGAAATTACTGTCAAGTGGGTACGGGTGGATGCAACTTCACAGCTACCTCTCCGAAAGTGGCAAAGTGTTCTCAGTATTGTCTATATTTAATTTTGACAAGAAAGAATGATTCTGTTTGCATTGTAAATACTAAGCGTGCAGGAGTTCTAATATGAATTGGCTGCAACTGAATACATGTGACTAGGGGGCAAATGGATCTAATGGTAGTCTTAATGCTGGCCTTGAATAATGAGGCCTTTGTCTAATAAAACTGGAAAGCCTCCAAATACCTATAGGGACCTCAGCTAGTTAGAGCAATAACAGTCTATCAAAAGAGAAAGCAAAGTGATTACTTAGAGGGTAATAAATACAAGGCCCATGCTGGGGAGGGACTGGGGCTGGAGGGAGAGCGAGAGAGAGAGAGAGAGAGAGATAAGGACAAAGAGAGACAGAAAGAGAAAGCCTCATTGGTCTGAAAAAAGTCTACATGTGTTCTTTTACTAAGTTCTGTTCCCAAAATCTGATCCAGGGTAAGATGTGCATCCAACTAGTGTCCTTAAACATGAAAAAAAAAGCATGTTGTAGAAATCAAGTCAGGTGGCACCGAATAATTCTCACTCAAATTCTTACTTGGACTTTTTCCAATCTTTCAAGAAGCAGAAAATGAGGCTAGCTTCAATTGATCGGAAACGAAAATATATGTAAAACCTTTGAGCATGTGGACCTTGATTATTGTACAGGTGACAAGTGGGCCTAAGAAAATTATAATCTGGGATATTTGGAAATCTACTTCACATTGCTCTTTGCTATTGCATTGCAGAATAGTTTCAAATTGAGTTTGAAATATTCAGCAAGAAAAGGTCCACCTAACAAAGAAGACTGTCAAAGCCACTGCACGCAATTTCTATGGTGGCCAAGGGCAAACACTACACTTGAGAAGGAGCATGGAGTTCTAGGAATTTGTGTCACTTATTCAAAAGGACTAGTTCACGCCTGAATGTCAGGATTGTTTTGAGAATTAAGAACGCTTTACCAATAGGTACACGATTGCTTGAATAGACAAAATCAATGGGTAACCCTGGTTTCCGCGCTTTCACAAATTGTTCACGAGCAGGAAAATGAAAACAAAAGAAGGCTTTTCCGAAGAATACTCCATCGCTAGTATGCCGTCGATGGTAGAGAGGTGCTGACCTGAAGGTACGGCTTTAGGGCAGGAGCAATGGATAATAATAATACCACCATCAATTGCAGCCCTGAGAGAGGAAAGAGAGTCCAATCGGAGAGGTAGAGCGATGTGAGGCAGACGGGTGGAATCGACAGCCTCAAGGCAGAGGCAGAGGGTGAGGAGTGGGGATGATAGAGAGCAGGGAAGAGAGACAGACTACTAGTCACCACTCTAATTAAGTAACGGGATGAGGCTAATAAAGAGTACGTCACACAGAGCGAACAGTGGCCTCAGAGGGGGGAGGCGAGGGAGGGTCCAGAGGAGAAGGGTGACAGAAGTGAGAGATGGACTTCATCAAGACTTCTGCTTGATGGCCCGGATTCAGGGCGCTCCTCACCCTCTGGGTGGGTATGTGTGCGAGCGATTCATTGCCCCCCCCCCCCCCACCTGAGTGACCAGTGCCTTTCTCACTCCAGGTCTTGATTCATTTCAACCAATGTGTTACTGGAGCAGCATCGCCGTCCAAGCGTCTCCTGGCTGAACCGGACCGACTCAAGCCCAGTTTTGGCGGGCTGCAGCGGATCGCACTGAGCTTGACTGAGACTCACCAGAAAGACAGAAGCCCGAACCCAAAGGCGTTTCTCCACCATCTCCTACAAGTGTCAACAACGGCCCTGAAGCAGACTAACTTTGATGTATTTTGCATCAAAATAAATTGCAGTGCACTAAAAAGCCTGATGAAGATCCGTTATTTCAACCACGTCTCCTGAAATTATCTTCCTACAGAGCTAATTTGTAAGGAAAAATAGGTTTTGAGGGAAATGCATGACGCCATCTGGTTTACAGGTTCTATTTACATAATGAGGAACTGTTTTTAATTAACATATCTGGCGAGTCGCAGAGACGTTATCCAGTATGTTAGGTCTAGGCACTTAAAGAATTTGCTTGAGGTTAAAGGAAGTCTATGATCTCGAGTGTAATACAGAAATGGATGTGTGTATTCCACATTTAATAAAATCACACCATTAACGAGAGGTTTTTTTTCTGCCTGAACCGAACCACAGATTCTCTGTTGCATAAATGTGATCCTTCAGACACAAACAACAACACATCTGAACATAACACAATGAGGAATTAATAAAAAGTTTAGATATTTGTGTTGCTTGTTTTCTGTTTGTTTGTTTTTTTTGGGGGGGGGGGGGCATGTTTTTTTTTTATCAATAATGTCGAATGACCACTGGTCCATCTGGCTGACTGTTAGATGTGTGCGATGTTTCCCCTTCAGCTCTTTCATGGGTGAAGGATATGTGAGCCATAAATCAATTGTTTGAAACAAAAGTTAAAATTGCACTGCATCCATCTGTGTGTGAGCAAATCTAATTTATCATTGTCTTGATAAATTAGTCTCTTTTAATGCCACTGTTTCTGTGACCATTTATAAGCATCTGAAATTGCAGTTTATTGCTATTTATAAAGTTTTCAATTTTAAGTTTCTCATCCTGTCTTTGCTCTTTCATGCTTTATTTTGATAGGACAGTTTCCTGCCACTGACTTTCTTTTCATCTGCTGTGCTTTATTGTTTCACCTTTCCCTGTTTTTGTCTCTTTTTGTCCGTTCCTTCCCTGCTCCCGCTCCCTTGTTTTATTTAATTTTTTTGTCTCACCCCTCTCTCCCCCCTTTCAGGTTCCCTGTGTATGTGTTGATCTACCCACCCTTATTGGTTTCACCTGTGTCCTGCTGTGCAGTCTCTGCGAACCTCCAGTCTTTCAGCGTATGTCCATGTATATTCCTCTTTTTTGGAGGTAAGTCTTGTATTTTTTGTGTTTTTTAGTAGTCAGACTGTTTAAGTTCAAATGCCCAACCTTCTGCGTAGCTGTGACACACACACACACACAATAACAACAATCACGCTCTATGGATTGGTATCGAATATCACAACACAGAAGTTGGCAAAGCCGACATATCTGTGCATGGCATCACTTGACTGAGCCTAGAAGTTTTATTTCCGACCGCAGAAGAAAGCTCAGTTGCATTTGAGCTTCAACTATGATTTAGAAAATAGAATTTATGCAGAGCTTGTTTGATTTTAGAGCTTTGCAACTCAAAATCCATTTAATTCAGAAAACAGAGACGCTCCCGTGTGCGACTCAGGCTGCCCCTCCTGGCTGCCCAAAGAAAGCAGAATTCCTCCACAAACTGTTTGTGTTTTTAGTCAAACTCCTCCAGGCTGGCGCTCAGCACAGCACAAGACAGTCACACCACGTCTGCCTGAACGGCCTCTGTCTCTCGTGGCTAACATTCCCGTCCCTGCTCTGTCTGAGACTCTGAGGCATGTCTGCTATCAACATCTGGCACATGTCCTTGACAAGTCAAGAGGATCCGTCACCATAGGAGTTGGGTGGCAGCGTCAACCGTGCACCCCCTTTTCCTCTATTTGCCTCCTCCCTTGTCCCGCCTTCCTCTTTTTTTTCCACTTTCACCCCTCTTAATATTGAGTTGCCAGGGTAAAAGGGAGCCAGAGGAATCTAATAACTGTGACAGTGGGGCTTTTTCTGGCATTGTTCCTGAAGCTGTGCAGACACACACAGGGCTGTCTGCTGGCTCTAATGAAAGGTTAAATGAATAGGACAAAGTGACAGGAGGTACAATAAAGAAACAAGGAGGAGGAGAGGAGAGTGTGTGTGCGTGTGTGTGTGTGTGTGTGTGCAACCATGTGTCCGTGTCTCCGTGTGCGTTCGGAGGCCAGAGCCCTCATCCCAGGGAAAAGCAAGGACAGGCCCACCACAGTGCCATGGTATTCAGAATAGATTGGTCTGCGACAGAGCGCGTGTGTGTGTGTGTGTGTGTGTGTGTGTAGGTGTGTGTCGGTGTGTGTGTGTGTCCGACTCTCCCACCAGGACACAGATGCTGAAGAGGAATTCTTCCATGGGGTTCTTTGATAAATGTTAAGGTCACAGGTGGAGGGGAGGGGTTGAAGCTGGTGTGGGAAGGCGAGGCGGGAGAGGAGGTGACTTGGTATGGGGGGGGGGGGGTGCATGCCTCGTCTTGCGCCTCTGCCTGCCCGTGCCTCGGTGGAATGCAGTCACATGAAAGAGGCCCTCTTTTTCTCTTCCTCTCACTGAGACTCGTCTTTCGTGTCTGTCTCAAAAGCGCCACTGTCCCCCCCCCCTCCTGATACACCACCTGTCAGCAGATTGACCCATAGCACCAAACGCACACATAGCGCAGCAGCAAACGCATGCGAAAACACACAGGCGCGATCACCCACACACACACACAGGCTTAAAGACCCATACAGATGTGACTCTCGCAGGCAGTTTATGAGCATTAAGTTTCCCTCTAACAGGAACAGTGAACTAAGATGCAAACAAACACACAATATCCCATCACCCTTAGACTGTTTAATTACTATGATTATCACTCTCAATAACAACTTTGTCACCAGCAATCACAGGGTAGGACTTCTCGCACATCATCTCTGTGTGTGTGTGTGTGTGTGTGTGTGTGGTAACGTATCGCCAGACACTGTAGAGTCAATAGATCCAGCATTATCAGAGAAAACTGCCTCCCTTGGGGAAAGTGGCGCAGATTGCACAGAAGCGTCTTCTAAAATTCATCGTTATGGTCCTGCCATGAATGCAGGCGCTTCCTCTAGTAAATGCATTAATTGTGCCAAACTCTTACATTAGCAAGACTTTATTTGATTTAACATGTGGAAGCATTTTCTGATCTGGAAAGCATATCACAAGGATGGTATCATTTGTCTGTGTTTTCCGAAACCCCAAGGAAACGGTTTTATGATGTGTGAACACTATGGTTAAGGTTTGGTTAGGTTTAGTCTCAAGCCAAACTTGGTTAGGCTTGTCTTGGTTTGAAGAAACCAATGTTGACTGTCGGCGGGGGAAAAATGAACTGCAGTCTTCCAGTCTGGAAATGACCGCAACATTCTCCAAGACATCCTCCAACGTAGAAGAGTCATAATGACGATAAACAGGAAACCTTGTCTCTTAAAACTGAATCAAAAGTCATGTTGGGATATTTGTTGAAATGAATGATGCTGTCAGGAACATGGTCCGTCTGATATACGCAGACATTCCACTGAATAGATAAAAATATACTCAAACAATGCACTGATTTCTTTTCCAAAAGTAATATATCCACTATCAATGACAGATTTCCTACAAGGAGTTCATAGTCTGCAGGGAGGCTGAGTAATATCTTATTATAGATTATGCATTAAGCCAGTATATCAAATATTATCAATATGTGCAGATAAGAATCACTGCCAGAAAAAACTTGGTGAAAGTAAAGTCTTTAAAAAAGGTTTTAAGTGACTACTGATCCCTCTTGACCCAGCATATTTGGGATTTACACATTTCTTACTACACACTGACACGAACACACAGATTAATGTTACACTCGCTGAAATACAAATTCCCAGACCTGAAAGCTCAATAAGAGCCAGATGTGGGCTACGCAGCGGACTACTGCATGTGTACAGGAAAAACCATCAAACTGGTGGGAATAGGCATTTCTGAATAAACAAATACTCAAAACTGTTATTTCAAATGGAAAGGATGTGCTTTTGGACGTACTTTAAAGCAACGATTGTACAGAACCTGTATGCTAAATATGTTTTTTCTCCCTTTCATTACACCTAAAATAAGGAGGAAGAGTATTTGAAAAACATGTAAAATAAGGCTGTGTCTCTGGCGTATACAGTACTGGTTACTAAGATTAAAGACTGTTTTTTATAGTGCGCTGGTAGGCCATGTAAGCCAGGATAAAAGGTCCCAGTGTTTGATCCTGAAAGAGACGGGTCAGCTGGGTACACAGAACAGGTATGAGAGTGACGCACCTTGGTCACACTTTCTCCCCCAGTCTACCCCTACACACTCTCTATACCACTGTGCTCTGCCGTCATGGCAGTGTTTAAACTCACCGGGAAAAGCTGTTTCGAGAAGTTTAAAGAGCATTTAAAGTGTCAAACAGAAACCAAACCATCATCTTTATCACGCCTCTGCTTTCTGTCTTTCTGACCTCTGCCTCGTGCAGCCCGGATAAAGGTCAGCAAAAAGATTTCTTGAATTGGCACATGTTCAAAATAAATTACATAATATATATATTTTTTATAGATACTTAATTTGACAGAATTAATTTGTTATTTTTCACTGCAGGGCTTAGAAGTATTCCATAATGATGATCTGTCTGTTACTGAATAGGACTTCTGATCCTTGTCTGTAATATCACAACAAAACCCAACAGTGGAAACATAAATTAAAGTCCATATGAATGACTTGATGATACCTCCCATGCCTCTTATACCCCCTCTGCAGAGTGGCTCGAATCTTATTTGGGTCATTGTGCAGTACAAAATATATTTAATGAACAGTATGACCTTCTAATCATGAAAGTCAAATAGAACAAAAATCTTCAATTGAATGAAACAAATAATATATATATATATTCATGCTAAGTTCAAGCTAGTCTTGCATTGCCGGAGTGTGACACGCTTATTCACTAACGCCATATATAATCTTTTTTTTTTAAACCTGCTAAATGTTGCCACAAACATGACTCACTTCATTGGTTGCTTGGCAGCCATCGTGCGCAGGAGTCTTTCCACAACCCCCCCCCCCCCCCCCCCCCACACACACACACCTGCACGGCTGATAAGAAAGTCAGCTCATATAATTCTGAATTTAATATGACACACACTTTAGAAATGTTGATGCGATGCTAATACACCCAATGTTACCAGAAACAGAGCGTTCCAACATTTTGTACTCTGGCGACTCCCGTCTTGCAATTTGCCGCAACATATATGCTCAAACTTGAACAAAATCCTGATCTGTCTGCGCTCTATTCCATCCTGGACTCCGGTTTAGGTCTATTCAAGCTGTTTCTCTGTTTATGAGGGCTTCCCCACATCTGCACTCCTGATGTTAACGTTGATGGACAGAGGATAAAACTGCTGCATCATTATCTTCTCTCTCTCTCTACCTGGTAGGTATCAGCTGACGATGTAAAGGCGAATGCAGTGAGAGTGTTGCATCGGGAAGCACAGCTCTGCACCTGATTGCAGGTAATCATCTTGCTGCAAGAGTGTGGCAACTAATCTCTAATGCATCTGTGAGCTATGCAGCCAATGTATGGTTGGAAGTAAGAGGACATGCAAATTCAGCGCCCTGCATGTCCAAAATAAATATGCATGGTAAAAATATGAAGCTTCAATGAAGTGGTGAAACTGCGGTTATAAACTAGCATTGAGCTAACGCCTGGGATATATGGTGTGTCATAACACTAATGAGAACTTTGGCATTCTGTCAAGGAAGCTTAAAGATAGAAAATTTCTGGAATGAATGGTGGAGTTTACTTGATCCTTTCTTTGGATGGTACATAAACAGGTTTTTAATGAGTGGAATCTGGATTGAGAACCAGAGGAATCCTGTCAAATGCTATTGGGTAAAAAAAAATAACATTGTCAGTAACAGTTACGAGCAAAGAGCTAAACACTAACACACGAGCAATAATTCAAAAGTCAACATGCTACGTCTCAGTTCTCAGGAATTTTTCATGAGCCACCACTTATCTTGTCATATCAGATTTCTTCCACCAACCTTTTCGGAGGGAAGAGAAAGGACACCTTTAGGGCAAATGATTCTCTTTTAATGAAATAGCTCTGTATGGCCCGAGGAGATCTTTCCGTGCCTTTTGAGTCGCTAGTGCATGTGCTTGTGCATGTGCCATTAATGCATGCCCCCATAAAGACAGAAATGCACAAATTAAAACAAATAAACATGCACATGTTTGCTACATATAGAAAAGCTAGTTTTGATGCCTGTTTATTTGAGGTCAACAGCAAAGAAATATAAAAAGAGAGCAAGGAACAAACTAGTGTCTGGAATTTCTGCTGCAAGCGAAATCACAGATTTTCTTACTCGCTGTTCGAGGAATGAAATTGAACAACTTTATTCTGGAGTGTAGTGAGGGAGCAATAAAATATAAATTATACCACACTACCCTATACCTCCCTGCTGAGCCATTGGGTTACAGCTGTACTCCTGCTTGTTACGTAGATCCAGGGTCTCTGGTATTCCTACCGCGTCGACCTGAGTTATATTTTAGCCCTGCGTAACGTATGGATTACAATTGAAATGTAATTTCCCTACCGATCAGACAGTTGCCACCCAGTGACGCTGAAATGTTTCTCTTACATAATTTCCATTAATTCGTTCTGGACAGAACAAATTAAGATCGCCCCCAAGTTGCAGCTAAAAATGCAGGAATCGTTCGTGTTTCCTGGAAGGGAAATACAGCAGTGGAGGATTTCTATAATCGCTGACTTGTGCAAAATGGCTTCTATCATTTCTCACTATTAAAACAAATAAAGACTTGGGAGTGTGTTGCCTCTGCACACAGCGTGTGTGTTCATGTCCTAAGACCGACGTTTCCTTCCTGATTCCTTCCTTAAGGAATATGGTAATATTTGGGTTAACATGTAAAATGAAGCCTTGGGCTGGGGGGGGTGACACAAAAATGAACACATCTAAGTACAAGTATCATCTTACAATTTAAACACAGCACCCTCTCCCTACTGACACAATACTGTTCTTGAGCAGATTAAAAATACTCTTTCTGGTAGTACAACTACATATTAAATACATGAGTAATAACAGCTGTTATTACCTTCTGCTATTAATTTGGCTTTTTTTATATATAATTTGGGAATGACAGCAACAAGAACTTCGTAATGTACTCAGAGGAAATTTGAGAGGGTTTTTTTTACGTTTCCTTTCTTTCCGAGTGTTTAAAGTCCAGAAATTGAATTATGTCTACTAAATGTATATTGTTTTAAATCAAATTAAATTGGAGTACTCTGACCCAATTAGTTTTAACATTTCAGGGTGTCTCTGTTTAATCGCTGAACCCAGCAGCTTAGGTTTCCGTGTCTCGTTCTCCCTCAAGTCACCACTAGGTATATGTGACCCTGCTCCCCACGTTCAAAATGTGACCATTCCTGTCCCTGCCGAGATGCTCGATCGATCGCTGAAGAGATTACTGGACTGAGGACAGATGGAGAGGAGGAGAGCCATATTGGTACAGCGAGGATCCATTCCTGGATAAACAGAAACACTCCAAGAATGTTTCTTTGATGTTCCCGAGGCATCGCAGAGACGAGGTTGCGTTATCTGCAGCTCTCTGCTTCGCCGAACATCCATATCTGTGTCGGATTGACTAAAAGCATGCATTCGGCCTCGTTGTAATTAAAATGGCACAGAAAGTGGTAAGAAGATGTGCAAAATAAATAAAAAATAATTAAGCACACAAATGTAAAGGACAAAAAAAAACCTCTGAGTAGCTGAGAAGAAATTCCTTTACAACACAGGGACCCTTTTGAGATGCTTGGCATGATATGCATTCTAACTATGCCCTTGGAATTGAAAATAACACTTCGTAACTTCATAAAAGTGGCTGCATCCTTTGTTTTATTTCTATATTTCATTATTTTAGCCGATGTGATTATACTGACGCTGGATAGTCAAGTGGATGGAGGAGGAAGAAGTTGTGTATTTTATAATAATGTGGAAGAAACCCAAAGAGAAAACAGAGGGAGTGGATGGCGAGGAGGAACAACTTCTTGATGCAAGCAGTAATCAGAGGACGCCAGCAGGGGGGTCAGAGAGGATCACCACCAAGCAGCCTTTCTCTTCATTAGCAGCCTCTCTAAGGGGGGGGCGTCACAGACCTACCTGTCCAGCAAATTATTGAACCGACTAACCAGAGGCGCCTACTTCCCCCCCTCACACACACACACACACACACCCACACACACACACATACATATATACACACTCTCTGATTCCCACAGACCCAAAGGAATCACGACCGAGCCGCAGCCTCGCTGACAACTTTACGTTTTCTTTAACCTCGCACAACTGTGATGTAGGGTGTGTGTGTGTGTGTGTGTGTGTGTGTGTGTGTGTTACTTGTGATGTGAAATTGTATAGATGCCTGGGTAGCAACATGGAGATAAAAGTAATGAAATGAAGCTCCAGGAATGTAAATTGACATCCTACTCTATAGTTGCAGCACCGACCCGCTCTCGTGAAAAAGCCCCGGCACACACGCCGACCACGCCAAAACAGTGAGCGAGATGTTAAGTTCCCACACACACATCGCAGTGAGGAAAGGTGTGAAGGTTGCAGTGCTTTGTGTGGCCATTCAACTCAACCTCTCACTGCCTTTCCCTCCATCTCCAGTCCGCAGCCTCCTGAAGCGTTCAGATCTGTCCACACTGAGCTGTCTTACACTGACATGAAATGTCTCTGCACACCTTTGCTTGCGCGTTACTGTCACAGCTTGGCCCCTGGATTTTCCTTATGGCTCAAGGTGGCAAAAGCAGGTACTATACCGAAAAAAAAGAAGAAGTTAATAAATAAACTGAATCAGCATTGCTCAGTCCAAATTATTGGTGTCAATAAAATAAATATTTCAAATTACCCCAAGCTTTTGTTTGCACTTGACATCTAACTCAGTCAAGCAAAGCAATTCTGATAAAGACCTCCACAAACAGACCAAACAGCAGCTGAAGCAAGGCAGTGAATATTTCAAGAAATCAATAAAATGCTGAAGGAGAAAAAAAATGAAATAGCATTGCTGCAAGAAGGAATTCTGCAGAAAGGTGAAGCCTGATTTTCAGCAGAGGGATTTTAGGCCTGAAAAACAGCCTGACTTGCTTCCAGCCAGATGTGACATCCAGTCTGCTCTTATTTATTTAGGCACTACAATTTCTATCAGCTCCACGATCACACGCATGCAGTCTGAGGACGCTGCACTAAATTGCACTGATTTATTGTATTTGCAGCCTTGTATGAAAGCCCAACTCTGCAGGTATACCGTCTGTAAATGTGTTGTAGGCCTACGACATAAATGCCATGTAAAACCAATGGAACAGTTATTTGGTGTAAACGCTGAGTCCGCAGAGACGTTTGTTGTTAAGCAGAGGCTTGAATAACACTTTTGATAAAGAGCAAAGACAGATGTAATCAGGCTCCATTATGGAAGTAAAGTTTTTGAAAAGTCTAAATCTAGATTTAGACTTTTCAAAAGTCTAAGTCTAAATTTGTGATTCTGGCCTTCAGGTTCACAAATTATACAAAGATATATTTTTACATTTTAAAGACGATCATGACTGAAAAGAAAACAACATATATTTTAAAAAATAAGAACTGCTTTTTTTTATTCATGTAATAACAGAAGAGTAACGTTAAACCAAAATAAAAGTGTGGGACACACTGAAGAATTACTCGAAACAGTCTGAACAAACCTTTTAATCCGCTCCGGTGAGCTCAGGATCTATAAATTGTAGCGAAGTCACCAATTTCATTATTTCTTATTTTATTATTGCGTATTTTATGCGAATTACTTAATAATCACGAGCAGAGAATGCATAATTACCATTGCTGCATGTTGCATCTGACAGACGCCGGGAGCTTCTGGCAGTTTTCAAACTTGGATCCTCCAAAAAAGTCTGATTTCGCCCTCAAGTGGGGAGAACTCTCTCCTCTCCAATGCGCCGCGCGTCTTCTGGGGGAGATTCTCTCCTTTCGAAAACGCGTCGTTGCCGTTCGTGACAGTCTCAGGTAGAAACCCGATTAAACGTTCACTCACTTTATCCGGGAAGAACTTCTGCGCCCGGACTGCCTCCCCGACTAAAACGCACGTCTGACGTTTTTTTGGGGGGGAACGCGTCTTGGACAGGAACGCGCGCACCGCGACGCTCGGTCCCCTCTTCTTTTTCCCACAGACGGTAAACCGAAGAAGTCAAAAGAGTCCGGTGGAGATTGCTGACAGGCAGGGACAGGGTTGTAACTGTCTGTTCTTCCTTGAGTTAAACACAAAACACTTTCCTACCCCCCTCCCCGCCACCCCCCAGATGATTTAGTTCTGCAGAGTCAGCGCGGTGCGCCCCGGAGCGAGCTGCGTCGGACGGTCCGGGTTGGAGAGAAGGTGCATGGCGGCTGCGATGTGTTGGGTGAATTCAGACCAGTGTTTTTACACGCCATGTGTGTGTGACTGTAACCTGAGGAAGACTCGCGTCTTTGTGAGACGCAGAAAGGTGGTAAATAGCCTCAAACAAACCCCATGATAGGAAATAGGCAGAGACGCGATCGGAGCTCGTGATGAAAAGCGCGCAGCGGTTCTGTCTTAGTTTGCATCTGTCTGCTTTTAGTGCAAAATGTACTGCAGACAAAATAGTATGTTTAATTCAGATTATAATCTGTATATTTTAAACAGTATCAACTGTAATAAAATCAAGTTCAGCCAAACAGGCAACAAATAATCCCAAATAAATACAGATGTTTCTGGATTTCCTTCCATCTTTAAACACTTTGCGTTAACTTTTGACGGGGGGGGGGGGTCTCTGCTTTTCATTCAGAGAACCTTTTTTCTTCTGCCGTTCACGCACGCCATATGCGCGTGCGTTTACAGACATGTTGCAGGCAGCTGGAAACAGCGTATGGTTTCTGTGCACTGCAGGGATGTGACAAGGATTTCGCAAGTTGCGTCCCTCAGATCCATCAGAAGTTGGCGCGCTCATTAAAGTTTCATTGCGCATGACATGGTTGTTGTTGTTTTTTTGTGACTGAGACGTCTCAAAGTGAATGATTGGAGGAGGGAGGGATGTGGGTGAGGATAGGGAGGCGCAGAAAAGAGAGACGTGCTGCGCTCCTCCTTGTGACTGCCTGCATCAGCCTGTCTCCTCCACAGGGGCCAGAGATGCGGCTGAATCCAAGGGCAGTCATTTCTATCAAGTCGAGCGTCTGGAAGCCCCACTTGCATGTTTGGTCAAGGATAATAGATCAGGGATTAGGCTTGGGTGGAATTCATTCCAGGGTAACAAGCTACTGAGGATATGCATATTCATTCCTTGGCCAAGTCTATGGGAGAGCAGAAGACTGTTTGTCAGAGGGCTTTACAATGCAAATTAAATGAGATAATACATAATTATATGAACAACAAAACAAAAAAAATAGAATGTCCTACCAGAAAAAAAAATTAATCAGGTGTTTGGATCCCTTATAGCTGAAGCTTTAATGTGACAGGAAGCGTTTTCTGCCTTGTTCATATAATAACATAACACAAACTATAAAAATAGCACAAACAAAAGGTGTGACATCATGGACATGAGGGTAGATCTTTAGCTTCTGTTATCTGTTTAGGTCTTACTTGTTGGATATTGCGTGGTGCGTGCTGCACAATGAGGGTCACTCATCCCATCATCTTATTGTTGTTAGACCAAAATGTTCATTTAGAAATGACTGTTTTGACACAGGTCATGGATTTAAGATTGGGATAGTATGTGGGAGGGGCCAACCCGGTCTCCTAGAAGGTACTTATACTCCCAGAAGGTATTTATAATCATGTACAACAAAAAAGCACATTCAAAAAGAAACAGCGATGTTGGGCAGTATATCTTCTTAGCATCTAAAATAATAATTTGTGTTTTCTATTTAAGTATACTCAGTTTTTTAGTAAAGAAACAGAGAAAGACTGTTGAACAAAAATCAATGCAAAGCTGAAGCACAAGGCCCCGTGCGTTTAACACACCTCGACACGAGATGCAAATCACATGCTTCCTGGTATCATAGATCAAATCATCACCACCTCCACTTGACCTCTTTGCTCTCGAGAAGTGCTGCACACAGCAGCTTAACACATTCGAGTTTGTATTATTATTATATGGAAATATTATAGTACAAAAAAAATCCTGAGAAGACATTGAAAACTGATTATTCTCAACTAACTCATCTAAATTTTGTCTCAACATCCTGCATAGACACCGATGGAGGACTGAAGCTGCTGCTGCTGCCTTTGGGTTGCTTTATAAACACAGCTTGTACAAACTTGGAGTGTAAAACTTTGCCACCATAACATGGTTTGTCCACTAGAGAGCACTGGAAAGTTTGTACTTAAAGTCTCTTAAATCAACATAACAAAAACCTGTCATATTTATCTTAAAACGAAAAGCAGTATTGATCATAATATGTGTTAATATCAGAAATAAAGAGAAGTCCAGTGCCGGATGGACTCAATTAGGATTTACTGTTACTGTCCCAGTACCAGAAAAGGCATCATTGTAGGAGGGGGGGGGGACATGTTTATTTGTCCCGGTGACAAAATCCTGCTGTTCACTAATTGTCCAGCAGGACCACTGATAATGAGTTATTGAACCAGCTTACAAAGTGTTCTGCCTCCTGGGATGGCCATCAGCTGCTGCATCACATAGGTGGATCCATTAAACCCACAGTGGCTCTCTTGTTCATTAATTCCTCACGGTAAAGCATAGAAAAGTCCAGAAAGGTCAATCTCACCGGGATAGCAATAGAGTTGATACAGGGTCCTGTCGTGTCCGTCACTCAGTGGATGGCTCTCGGGATGATTATTATTATTTGTTGATTCTGCATCATCCACTCACGTTTCATTCGGTTTTAACCGTGTAAAGAACATTTGTAACTCTGTTTTGGAAAAGTGCTGTAAAAGTAATTTTTTTATCAATATTAAGGTCATATATATTGGTATTATTACCACCGCCGAGACGGAGGTTAATCGCAGGCATTTGTTTGTCCGTCCGTCCGTCTGTTAGCAAAATAACTCATAATACTCTGGACGGATCTTGATGACATGTTCAGGAAATGTTGGGAATGTCACCAGGAATAGACGATTACATTTTAGAGGCAATCCAGAAGAGATCCTGGATTATGGATCAGTTTGAAATATTTCGGCAACATTGCAGTCAATGGAGCATCAGAGCTTCAATTTTTATATGCACATACTATTATTATAGCCTTTTGATTATGATCCAGATCACCATGTGGATGGTGTAAATCCAATTATGAGGGGAATGAGCTGCTCGGCAGAGGCCTGCGCTCTCTGGGTGCTTCTCTAGTTATTATTATGGTCATTAATATATTCGACTAGTTTTATTGCTATTTTGTATTTTACACAGATGCAACATTTCAGATTCCCAGAGTATGTCACACTTTCTTGATATTATAATTGTATATATTATTTGCAACCTTCAAGAAAAGTTTATTTCTAAGATCAAATTCGACATGCTCTCCACAGCCGTTTAAACATGATCCACCATCTGGCACTCAATGGACAGGAAAATAACTCTACAAAAAATATATATGGAAAAAACATTAGAACCATTCCAGCTATATGAAACGGGGGGGGGGGCACATGTGTTTATAAATAAGACAAATACTTTTCTCATTTGAACCCTATTTACCTGCTGGACGACATTTACTCAGGGCGATCAATGTCCCGTGTCCTTGGCCTCCTCTCATACACTCAAGGGAAATATGATCTTAAATACAAACTCACCACCTTGGTGCGTCTTTTCACCTCGCAAAGGACAAGATCTCGAGCGAACAGCTCACGGGAAATAGCACGACTCGCTGTTCCCACAGACCCTGAGTGTGCAAGCCGGGGTCGAGATGGCACATCGGTTGGGTGAGATGTGAATGAGAGACACAGACACACACACACACACACACAGACACAGACACACAAAGTGCTGCTTCTAAGCTGTGGGTCTTCTGTGGATCAATTCTTCCTTTATGAAAAGCTCTTGTCTGTTAAAGATACAACCAGAAGGTCATCAGATTGAAGACAAACAGAGGTCCCTGCCATCGCGCTGGGGCACAGGGTAAGGACCGGGGACACGTGGGCTTGTGTGTGGGAACAGAATTATGAGCAGTCAGCTCTATCACAGTGTAACTTTGTGGTGGGGGGGATTTTTAACAAATATTTTATGTCTAAAGGCTGAAAAAAGGGGAGAGAAGTTGCAATCAATGCTTTCTCTGTCCTGGATTATTATTTTTTTTTATAGGGCGGTCCAAGGACTCACAGGATTGAACATGAGGAAGGCTCATGCTTGAGGTCATCAGTGGTTAATAATTCTCCCACGGACTCTGGTGAGATGTAATATCCCTCCTCAGAGCATTGCTTTCATAGAAATGTGTACAAACAAGATTTTACATGTCAGGTATTAAGCATATAGGTGCAGTACAGCATGATGGTCAACACTATCAGGAACGAGGTTTACTCAACTAACGCATAATTAATGGCGTACTCATTCGGTACCAGCCATTTTCAGCTCAGTCATCTCCTGGTTGAGAGAGGATTTTTTCCTCCCTCCACAGGTGCTGGTTGGTTTTATTCTCACGTATCGGTGCCTGTCTCATTTCCATGCTGGGGAGGGGGGAGTGTTTCACTAAACACTGTGCTGGTTTGACATCCCAACAGGAATTTGTACAATCAAAGTTCCCTTAAAGCTGGGGGACTTGTGACTCTTTAGTATTTATTGTCATCTCCTCCAGTTCTCAGGATCTTTCCTCCCTCAGCATCAAAGCTAGGCCGCATTAATGCAGACGATATCCCCACTTACCTGAGGCAGCGGGCGGAGACTCCGATTTCACAATTCTCAGCGGAGTGTCATGTTGTGCCTCTCTTCCTTCCTCTGTCAGCATTGGCACATCAGGGCTTGTCGTTGGGTTCTTGAATTTTTCATGCAGGCGCATTTGCATTATAACAATTCTGTGCCACTCCCCCCCCCCCCCCCCCCCGGGTAGATTAAACACAGCCCAGCACTCAAACATCTCTGTGACTCTGCTGAGGCATGACAGAGGTGAGACAAGCAAGCGTGTAGGGACTGTCAACGCAAGTATTGTCTTGTTTTACTGGGTGACGCATCACGTTTGAATAGTTGGGCAATTAAAGATTTAAGGCCTGCAAAATACACTTTACATTTTTGCTATGACATCATTTACACTTGTGGCTGCATGCATCATATTCTGCCTCTGTCATATTCAATGGCTTCCAGTAAAACTTGATGAAACCTGAAAGGCTACATGTTTTAATTGGGTTTAATTAGTGTGCACTCTTTTGTATCACTCCGCACATCATAATAGTGGGCAGCAAGCAATGAGAATATCCTTTAACCAATGATTTTTGTCAAAAGATGTCAATTTCAGATGTCTGATTTGAATTTAGGATGAGTATGGAACTTGCAGAGTCAGGGTTTTTTTAGACCAAATATCAATATGTCTGCAACGTATACTTGATTCAATCCATCACTGTAAATTGTATTTTAATTATGTTAGAGAAAAAGATGAAGGAAAACAAACTTTAATAGCTTGAAATTCGAAGATAAACTGATTTCTAAGTGGCTTCATACAATCCATGGCCATAGATGAACCTAATCAATTACTGATAGAGGTAAAATATTTATATTTTTGTACATTTAGGAAGCCACAGCATTGGAGGCGTGAAATAGTGCTTGTCTGGGATCAGCCTTTTATGTACCTTTAACTCGCTGAGATCTGGATTAATCTGATAGATTCCTGCTTTAGATATTGGAAGGAGCATCAATAGATAGTGTTGAAACATGGTGGAACATGCCCATATTAAACATGTAAGAGACTTGAAATGTCTGGTGCCAAGTTATATACATTTGATGATAAAGGATAATTTAGCTGCAATAGGGTTCACGAGAGGAAGCTGTATTTATTTATTTCTCTGCTATAATAGTGCCTCTTAATGAACCAGTTTCAAAGAGTAGTGTAAGACAACTGTGCCGACAATATTTTAATCAGCCAATGAGAAGGACGAGGTGGAGGGAGAGAGGGAGAGAGAGAGAGAGAGGCTTATTCATAATGTGTCTGAACAAGAAACAAGGCATGTTCGTGGGTCAAGGAAAAGCCTAATCATGCTAAGTCAATTGCATCTTATTTCTTTGTGTGTGTGTGTGTGTGTGTGTGTGTGTGTGCGTGTGTGTGCGTGTGTGCCTGTAACACAGTGAGTAGATGAAGTAACATTTGTCTGATTGAAGAGGAGTGCCAGTCCTCATAACTCTTCATTTACATCTCCCATTCTGCTCTGCAGATCTGGCTGGACACTTAAGTTCATTACCCCACAAAATGGAGTTGTCTTGTCTCACCAGCAAAACAGATGTCAGACGCACGTCTTTGTTCATTTTCTCTCGCTTACATCCCGTTTCTTGAAGCTCGCGCAACGGATTCCAGATTAATAATGTATCGCGCATAATGTCTTACGACCGTACTACAGATCTTTAAAAACACATAAAACAAACAAATGCCAGGGGGAGAGATGAAAACTTGTTTGCTGAACGAATAACAACATTTTAGCATTTTTTTAGATGAACTGCCACATAAAAATCAATACTTTACCTCAGTGTCATTTTTATACCGTCACTCAGGTGGCTGTTGATCTTTCGTATAACAATGTGGATTTAGTACTTGTAAAGCAGCATTTGCAGTCACAGGGGAGGCACCGTTGAGTGTGTCTGAAATTGCTTAACAGCTACACATTACCTTTCCCCACCATATGTTGCCGTTTCTATTATTCTTACTGAAATTATGATCCATTGTTGCCATGATTTTTTTCACATGTTATTCTTTTATATTTGAGGTTCAATTACAATATTATTAATCATCCTCTATAGACAAATTATGGACATGGCACGCTGCGCATATTCTTTTTCTTTTTAATGTGTTTAAGGCCCAAATGTTTTTATTCATTTCTTGAGACATTTTGTTACTCATTATGACACCAGTAAATGTTTTTAAACTGAAATCACAAATGACTACATATAATATGTTAAAATGTCAGTTCTTTCAAATGCCCACATAATAAAAATGCAAATCGGCTAGAATTGCCAGAGCTTTAAATTATATATTTCAAATATGGTTCTGTCATATCATTTCATTACACACATGCACTTTCCCTACAGTGGCATGTTTTCTATTAAAAAGAAGTCCATTGGAGTACAGTAATAGATGGTTGTGAACTGATTAGTGCGATATTAATTAATTTGACAGATTATTATTGTGTCATTATGCATGCAAATACACTCCGTACAAACACACACAATGAAATTATATGTACACCCTAGTGGGCCCCTGTGAACACTCCACAAACAAACACATGCCACTGCACATACTATAGCTTCATCTCTATCTGTAGATTTAGATGATTATGAATTCCTTCAATAAACCTATTTATAATTCAGAACCAATAAATCATAGTGGTTTGGACTTGAAATGGCCTTAGTCAGCTGAAAAGTGCTTCTGGTAAGGAGCCAGCAGGAGACATGGACTGATTGAACTCCTTACGAGAGAAATAGTGATAAACAAATTCATTGACATATGCTTGGCAAATTTTGTTAAAGTATTTTTTATAATTTGAGTCTTTAAACACAGGGCTAAGCATTAATGTGTGGTTGTAGGAAAAGGCCATTGAGGAAGCCGTCTTTATTGTTTTAGTTCTTGTTAATCTTGTAGATAAAACTATATTTCTATTTAAATATAAGTCTTACACGTTCAAATAAAGTGTCCCACTTGCTTATTGGAAAGAAAGGAAGAATAAAGAGCCATTAACAATAATATAAATGAGAACACATGGACTTCTCAAATTGAAGTCGGATCGTCCTGCCGTATGTCGTTAATACCCGTCGTAAAACGACGTGATTGCGATGACGCGGTGGGAAAGGAAAGGAAAACGGCGGGTTTGTTTGAAATGATTCGGCACTCATTGACACCGGTGTGAAAGTTTGTTATGGTCTATTAAAGAAATGTTTTTCGTGGATAACAGGTTAAAATCTTAACTTCAAGCGTTCCGCGACCTCGTTTGGAGCGCTGACTTTACGACGGCAGGCTGTCGACGCCGGACGCGACACTGAAAGTAGGAATATTTGTGAGGAGGCTAACCTTAGCTACGACGACTAGCGTGGTGCTGTCGTGTTATTGGAGCTGCGTTATAAGCTTAAGATCTATTTCCTTTAGCGACACAATTAATACACAAACTGTACGAGTTTAACGTTGCATTATTTACTTATTTGTAAAATGCTTTGGAGCGTCTCCAATCCTGCGTGTCATCTGCTCATCCACTGCTATTGAGCGCACGCGAACTAATAGCCTTATTTTGTGTTCTACGCAGTAGCACAATGTCCGACAGTCACATCCCGATCTTGGAGGAGCAAGTGAGGAGTTTATCAGAAGAGTTAATGCAATGCCAGGTATGTATAATTATGAATACATCTGCCATAGAAGAACGTGAGACCCGTCGACCAGACAGCAAGCTTCTTAAGCCTAACCCTTTGTTTGTGTTCAAATAATAACGTAATCCTGTGTTTTTTTTTACTTTGCATATCCGCAGTATGTTGTTGCACAGGCAGGCAGACGGCTGTGAGATTCAACAGATGTGTTGCATTTGAGGAAAGGACATTTGTTGTGATGCATTTGGATGTAGCCACATGTGTGTTTGTTTATTTGTCCCATCTAAAGTTTCAATTCTGAGGTTCACTTTTCAGGGTTTTTTGAGATAAAAAAAAAAAAAGGATGGATGCATTCCATCATTTGTACGCAATGTGAGACATTGTTTCAAATGTTAATGATGTATACAGTATATATATATATCTACTGTATGTAATTCAATGAACAGAATTCAGTTTCTCACAGTTCACTAGTTTGGATGTGAATAATTGACTGCTAAAATAACTAATCTAAAAACCCTCATCTATTAAAAGTCACACATATTTGGAGCCTCGGTATTTGGTTTAGCTTTAGAAATGTACATTTATTTATTTGTAAATGTTGGAAGCTGTATGTTAACTTTATTCATTTGTTTCTAATTGGATGTTTTAGGCTGGGCTTTGTTTTATCTGATCATTCTAACACTCCGACATTTGATGCAACAGTAAATCATTTTGTCTGATGAAAATGTTGCCAGTTATGTATTTCTGAATTTTGCAGAAATATTCCCAGAGCCTAGAACCACCCCCTCTTAATATTTAGCATTTATAAGAGTACCATTTATTGATTGGATTGAGGAGGGCCTTGACCTTAAAACACTTTGAGGAGCAAATGAGAATTTGCAACATCATTGTAGTACGAGTTTATCAAACCTTCTTCACTTCACACTCACTTCCCCTGCTGCCCTACATTTGGCTGACCAGGCCAGGCCATCCTTGGTGGGCTTGTCTCTGGTTGAACATAAGTAATTCTTTCTATCTACTTTAATCGCGACCTTTACTGTACCATTAAAATAGTGATATTTGAATACCATTGATGTCTTAAGTCTCTGGCAAGATGTACTTCAGTACAGCCATTAACTACAAAGAGTCTCATCTGCCGGCTAGCAAATGTTCCTGCTAGAGACTGCTGATATGATTAATGTGGGACAGAATTCCAGTGGCTGTCTTCGGAACGTTTAGCCCACGGTATTTCAGTGGCCAAATACGAGATGAATTATTCAGCCATCATCAAACACCCATTCAATCCATCTTTTAAGTACACACACAGCAGGGGAGGGCTCTTGATGAGTGTCCTGACTGAACACTTGTCAGTTGGACAGCTAATGGAAGGCAAAGGCCGGTCACAGGGAGAGCAGCTGTTTGAGGTTAACTACGTTGCTTTTTAATGTTAGCAGAATTGCAGGATTACATTTGTGAGATGTCTGTCCTTCCACGCAGATGCACGCAGAGACAGATCTACAGACCTTCCACTTCGTATGTTCTGCTCATGGTCTTATCAAGGTCTACTTCTGCCATTTTAATAAATAATTGATTACGCACTTTTGAAAAGGGGGTTAAAATTCATGTACTAATTGGAGACCAGTAGATTCCAGTGGGAGGGATGACTTTTATCTTATGATGATGTGAACATAATTTATCAGATAATTTTATATTAAGTCGATTTGGTATAATTCTGTCTTTTAATGTCAGAAAATGTACTTTTTAGATGTCCCTCATTAAATGTAATGTAGCTTAAAAATGTTTGAAAAAGCAGCGAGACAATTTGCATTGGAAATATGTCAGGGGCTGGCTGGGTTTTTCTTCTTGAAGATGTCATCAGTTTTGAGTTTCTTTGGGGCCAGTTCTTCTGTAGCTGCAGTGGAAAACATATCCAAAGCGCAATTGATTAATGAAGAAGATGCAAGCGTGATTTGTGTGTTTTGATTCGAATCCCAGCTCTCCTCCGGTCATAAATAGTGCATAATGACAAGTGTCAATGGTTGTTCCCCTTGAGTCGAAGGTCACATATCTGCAGTCATGATTAGAGAGGGCAGGCCGGATCAAAAACTATTTTGTAGAAGATATTTAAATTATTGATCGACTTCTGCCATATGCTAATGTCGCTGAGCATCCTCTTTCAAGTTTTGTTTTTCTGATATGTTGCCTTTCCTTGCAGGCCTCGCTGCGTTTCAAGTCTATTTATCTCAATTAACAGCTCTATTGACTCGCTGATTCCTTTATTTTCACAGGCAGACAAGGAGTTTGTGTGGTCCCTATGGAAACGCCTGCAAGTGGCAAATCCAGACTTGACCCAGGCTGTCAGTTTGGTCGTTGAGCGGTGAGAAGATTCATCTTTCAAATTGCTACCTGACGGGCTCGGTAGCTGCAAATTCCTTTATCTCACGAGGAGAGGAAATATGTGTGAAAGTCATTCGAGGCGGTGCTTAAGGCACCTTGGCCATTCTACTGGGGTTATGACGGAATCTGTTGCAGATGCTGATTTAAGCCTTCTTATCCCCGGTCTAGCAGTTCCACCATGGAAACCCTTTTAATGAAAACACTCCCCCTTTTGCTGAAGCCATTCTGGGCAGTTGAAACACTCCTGCCAAATGCTTGTCTTTATCAGATAAATTGTGAGATTGAATATGACCTCTTTTACAGGCTGGCTAAGCCACACCGAACACAGTGGCATGGGAACTTTCTGAAAAGAACAGCTTCGAGTGGATTCACTGCCGGATAAATATAATATATTCTTATTTGTCAGAGAGAGAGAGAGAAAAAAGGCTTTAAATTAGCTTTAACGCTAGTGTCTGCGATTTGAATTCTGGGTCTACTTGTGAGTTCCATCTGCCATTGAAGGGACTGTAGATCTATATTCCATCCATATTTTAGTTTGATGATATCTTAGAATCATTGTTCTGTGTCATTGAGCGTATCACATACGTTTCCCCCCAGTTATGAGACCTTGATAAGTGTAAAACGCAGTCGGAGCACGCAGAGAGTTCCTCAGCGCCTGCGCCTCTAATTCTTCCTCCAGTCTCTCTCCAGTTCCTTTTTAACCCCAGAGGAAAGCCCATCAAAGTCCGCTGGTCCGCTGAGACTGGTTGCAGAACACGCACCCAGAGAGTGCATGTGCATTGTATCATCCGATGCGCAGGAGGATATCGACATGGTAATTGTGTCGACTCCAGTCAAGCGCCGGAACCCACTGGGAACTGTCATTCACCCTCCCCTCACCTTCCTGTGTGGATCTTGTGGACTGGATTGGTTGGTTGCTCTGGACATGATGAGCACAGATGTAACTCGACCAGCCTGTGTTCCAGCTTGTCTGGGGATGCCGGATACCTATTTCAGTGCCTCTCTGGGGGGGGGACGGCTGATCAGAAGAGGCAAAGAGACAAGAGAAAATGCCTCAAAGATTGGAGGTGCAGTGGGAGCAAGTGATGAGTGGAGGGAATTGGGGGGGGCAGGTGGCCCGAGACAGCTGAAACAAACAGGTCTCCAACTGATGCGGTGTTTCTGCCTAAAAGTTCATTTTGATAAAAGAAGTGCTCTTGGGCCGCTGAGAAAAGTTTGGCGCACTTGCAAACCTTTTCATTGGATGTCTTATAAGTAATTGAGTATTTTACTCATTGATGCTTCGACTAAAATATTGATTTAGAAGTTTTATGGGAAGTAAAACAATTTTAAGGCACATACTCAAAGAATTTGTAAGCGATTCTAATGCTTTAAAAATGTGTGTTTGTTTTTTTTAATCAAAAGAGTAGATGACACATTACTGTTTGTAATGAAAACATTAAAAAATAATGTTTTTATTGATTAGCTGTTTTGGCTCATTTTCACTAGTAAATGTTCATTTAACAAAGGTAAAATGACCATGTTTTTATGAACAGTATTTTTTTTGTTGATGTTGCATCGGTTGATATTGAATAAATCTTAAGCACTCTCTATCTTTCTTTAGTCTTCAATTTGTATGCGACTCACACTCGTTTTTCTTTTCTTTTTTTGTTATCTTCTAGAGAAAAGCATAAAGCGGAGATAAAAGACAGGAAAGTGTTGGAGATCCTCCAGTGCAAAGACTACAGCATACAGGAGCTGGAGCAGGTACAGCACAGTTCGGTCCGACCACAGACCTTTATATATTTGGCTTTTAGACCAGCACTGGAGGCTTTACGATATTTGGAAAGATTTGGATTTGTAATCAAGTAACGCTCATAAACGTAACCAGCTTTTTACTAAAGGTAGCCGTGCTTGATATTCCTTTTGAAACTGACTGTTTTACTGGTACTACTTTGTCTAAATATAAATTTTTAAACATCAAGTGAAATATTAAAGAATACAATTGACATTTCCTCCTCGTTCTTCCCCTTACCTGTTTCTTTTGCGCCACCCATCGGGTAATATTTCTTGATACTATGATGGCTGATGATAATGACATCACTAATGTAATTTACTTCAAATCATCATCCCTTCACTGAAGCATCTGTCAGTCTCCTTCATTAGTGTCCCTCATCCAGAATCACATGCATTCCTAATGAGACTGGCTGTGGTGGAGTCATTAGCTTGCACAGTGTTTCAGGCTTTTTTTTTCTTCTTACATTATATCCTCCTCAGTTATCCCGATCCAGTCAACACAACACTTATAGTTGTAACACAAGCGTACGATTTGTGATCACAACTAATTTCAGAACAAAGTGATCAATCTATCCGTCAGAAGTGCTTTTTTGTGGGTTTTTTTTTTTTGAGAATTCATGCAGAGCCTCAGGACATGTAAGTTGATTTAAGTGCAATTAGAACTCAATAACGTTGTTATTCATTTAAGATAAAGTAATGAAGAAGGATCACCCATGCAAATCAAGTCGTGAAAATGTGTTGTAATATTATAGAGGGATCATAGATACTGTTGAACTTAATTATTTATAAGGTGAGAATAATGCCAAATTCATCTGACCAAGGCCCAAAAGGGAAGGTAAGTGTGGCCTGTTTATTTTGTGTTCAAAATAGAGCACTTTTGTATTTATAACATTAATTTAGCACCACCTCAGGAATTAAATCGTTTCCTGTCAGGTCATGATTTTCCCAGAAGTGACATTTTCCAGAATGGTCTGGTGTCTATTTAAGAAAATTCCAGAATAATTAGTTTGATTTGAACAAGGCTCTGGCAAAATGATAAGTGCAGTGATCTGCGCTAATTTAACTGTTTTTTTGAAGTTAAACTTAATAGCTTCCAGGCAGACAATTTAGCACAGCTAATTATATAATTAAACAAGCCTTGTTAATCTGTTCAGGCCAAAAGTACTCCTTCATCCAAAACCCCAAAGTGCTGCGTTACCCAGCATGTTTATTGAAGTATTATTCTCACAATCCTTTTAAATGTCAAACAATGTGTGTCTAATCAGTTGGTCCGATGAATCCGTTGCATTAAAAAAAAAAAATGCAATTTGTATGTTTATGTTCTTCTCTGCATTTAGAAAGTGTCAGTTTCCTCTTTAAAGTGTGTGATGAAACTTTTTCTTTTTGAGAATCTCATCAGGAACACTGAGCGCTGTGCTGTGCCATCTGCCCCTCCAACGGCCATCATCTCACCTGGACTCTTGGTCAAATAGTGATTAATTGGTTTTAGATGAAGATGGGACGGTCCACCGAGACCACACAGATTCTTCCACTCCCTTTTAATATCTCCACTCCCCAACTTTGATAAGGATTTTTTTCCCCCACTTCTAATTTTTTAATTCTTCCCGTTCTATAGTTTCCCTTTCCCTTGCTACACCTTTCTGTTTTTTGCAACATAATTAGCTTTCATTTTTGAATCACACAGGGAATTTTCAAATGCTAATCTTTCTGTCCTAGACCCTTTAACTTCACCCTTTATACTCCTCTATCAATTGAGTGCTACTGGGGTTCAAAATCATTCTGGCCGAGCTCATTATCAACGTTTGAATTTATTTTCTTCTTTCCCGTGTAAATCTCTATTAAAGCCCTTCTGTTCTTAGCATGGTGAGCTTGGAGTTCCGAGGAACGCTAAATCCACTATCTGGATATATTGGAGTGATTTTTCCTTCAACATGGCAATTAATTGCATCCCAGAGCACGGTGTTATTTGAGAGGAGGGTGTACGGTACCCCCAGAAGGCTGTGGATTACCGTCCAATACCAAGACCAAGCTGATGCAGTACTAAGAGACCAACCTCCTCCTACTGAGGCCACAACGTAAAAAGAAGTCGACTTGAACCGGTGTCAAAAATAGGTGGTCATTAAAATCACGTTTTACTCGGTGTGGTTTGGAAAAATCATTATTTTGATCAGCATGGAGCTGTGTGATATTTTATGACACTAGATGTTAAGCGTACCGGTTTGATCTTGATAGCTGAGTGTGCGCTGTTGTTAATCAATCAATCAACTAATCAATGTGTACATTTAAAAGGATCCATCTGCAAGCCTTTTGGTAATTGATAAATGGTTGAAAGTCATTTTTCAAACAAAAGTCTAAAACTATTTGATGGTTCCAGGTTGTCAAAGATGATAATTTGTATCTTTGAATATGGGCTTAAATATTGATTATATTATAATTACAATATTAAAAATGCTATAAAAAAGACACTTATTGATCTCACCTTGGGCTGTAGGAAATTATGATTGTATATATTTATTTTTGATCCCCTACATGTCTAATAATTAAGAAAATAATCAGTCGAACAATCAATAATGTAATTAATTGTCAGGTACCCAACTTCTAAATCAAAATAATCCCTTTTCTACCTCTTATATTTAACGCTTTGTTGCTTGTAATTCGTTCCCTTTTTAATGTGATTCTTTTCCAGGACTTGCCTGGAATGCAGGCAAGAATGCATAACGTAACCTTAATGGGCCTACTTAACTTTTTCTTTCTTTCTTTCTCTCAATCTCTTCCGTCTGCCTCAGAAAGTGACAGGGCAGCAGCAGGCGATTAACAGCCTGATACAGAAGAGGACGGAAGTGGACGAGGATGGTGCCCAAATAAAGAAGGAGCTGTCTGCTCTGCGTGAACAACTGGTCAATAAAAGTCAAGAACTTGAGGTTGGCGGAGCAAATTTAATGTGGCAGTCTGGGACTCGGAATCGAAAAGTCCCTCTTTTCGTGCAGCGCTGAACACGATGAGTCCCCTGTGGCTTTATCCTTGGGCATTTGAATCATTTAGAAGAGCTCAGCCCTCTTGAACACAATCTCGATGTCTTTGTGCTTTTCACCCTTGCCCTTTCTCACTCCGTCTTGCTTTTAGCTGTGTTCTTGCTACCTGCACCAGAGAATACATAATATCTGTGAGAGGGAAAGGGAAGACGCAGAGAAAGGAAAGCACGCTCTTAACTTTCAGATAAATACTTAATGATTGCTTCAGTGGGGACAGTGTGAGAAGTATGCATGATGTGATGGTGCGACTTCGCCCTAATTATAGTTAGCTGGGACCCGGTCATGATTAATTGATAAAGGAATGCTCCTTGCACAGTCTTGGCGAGGTCTCCTGGTGAGAAATTGCAGGGGACAGCATCAAAGGAGACTTGGGTTGAGTCTAATGAGTCTTGGAGAAAGGACTATTCTCATTAGGAGCCTGTCATTAAAGCCGACAGACTGGCCCCTGTACCTGCATGAGCCCAGCTCTTGCAGCATGGCTCGGCTTACACCAGCAAACATCTGGCCGCGTGGGCCCCATCATACTGCATGGGTGACCTTGGACAATCAGTGGTCCGTGTGTGTGTGTGTGGGGGGGGTTCTTCTGTAGAACAGGCAGGCACTGTTTATATATTCATCTCAGTCTCAACCCCATGGGCAGCTTCTCTTTTTGTGTTTCTTCGGCTTTTTTTCCCCCCACGTTCTCAATTTGAATCCTTTTCTATTCCTCTCCTTCCGTCACCGTTGTTTATTTGGCCCCGGCAACCCCCCCCCCCGCTCGCTTCCTCACACATACCTCTCTTATCCAGGAAATGAAGACTCTGTGTCAGAGGAAAGAGGAGGAGGAGCGGCAGGTGGTGCGGACGGTAGAAGAGGAGAACGAGGGATTATCTTCCCGCTGCGCTGCCCTGAAAGCTGACCTGGAGGACAAAGAGAGACAGGCCAACTGCCAACGAGGCCAGAGGGAAGCTGCCCAGGCCCAAGTCAAGGTGTTTACATGGGGACACGTCCATTCAGAGACACACAAAGTTGTCATTACAGGCACATTACAGGCAGTATAATTGCATATATTGTGTATTATTCAGGATTAAAAATAGTACTTTGTGTTGCTGTGAAATCTGATTTCAGTAAAGCATGTGACCTCACTAATCTGCTGTGGATTGAAGACTAGGACATACTGTATGAACGCAGCACAAACACACTTCAGAAGGGTCAAAACGGCATTTTCACCTTCATGGGTTATTTCCTAACAGCTTTTCTGTGCTGAAGCTACTATGATAAGCCACATATTTAACTTTTGCACACCAGGAGTTGGAGAAGGAGCTACAGAAGACCTGGGAGGAGTTGTCCAGCTTGCAGAGCCGTCCCAGCAGCCTGGCAGCCCAGCTCTCTTCCAAAGAGAAGGAGGTGGCGGCCAAAGAGGCACAACTCGGTCTCCTTCGGTGAGACCTGCCAGCTGACACCAATACTGATATATTTAAATCACCGTATGACCGAAAGGAAGTGCGTGTCTGCCCTGCGTAGTTGTGCATACATATCCCCTCACATGCGTTGGTGTGTGCAGCAGAATATCTACACTACGAGGCTTGTGGGCGACACGGGTTCCTCCCACTCAGGCTCACCTAAAGCCACTTGATAAGCCCTGCATAGTGGATGTGCTCTAAAAGGGGGGAGTAAAGGGAAAACGGGGCCGGCTTTGAATAAGCTTTTAGTCGATATCATAGAGACTGTGAGAACCGCAGGAGTCTTAGTGGTAATCTCAACCTTTTTTTAACTACTTTTCTGTTTTAATGCCAGGAACACTCTGACATGTCAGTCACACCGGCGCCGTGGAGCGTTGTTCCGGTGTTAGCGAGGTGATCAAAGATGTCCTTGCGTGTTCGTGCAGCAACTTGATGCGGATTCTTTGGGACATGCGGCACATTTTAGAAAATAGACTTTGATGCTGATTGTCATTGTGAGAAATTTGGCAATACTGCACTGTTTCGCATTGGGACACCGAAGGTTTGTGTGAAACCTGGCAGTGTTTGTACAGTATAACTTTGTGTAATGTCTGCTCTGCTGTGTGTGTGTGTGTGTGTGTTTGTAGTCATGACTACTCAGAAGTGCAGACCCTGTACAGGCAGAGCACAGAACATGCAGCGGAGCAGAACCATCTGATCCAGCAGCTGGAAGGACTCAACCTGGACACGCAGAAAGTCCTGAGGAACCAAGAAGAAGCGCATACCGCTGACACCACCTCCTATCAGAAGGTGATGCGCATACAAACCTCAAACGCAGGATTATTATTATTACTGCTCTCTTCAACTCTATTCAGGCCACACCCACTGTGAGCAGGAAGTCTGCCCTACTGCTTGCTCGTCCAACCTTTTGCCCCATTTGTGTATGTGTGCAAGTTGTACAAGGAGTTGAGCCAGTGCTACCAGGCCCTCGTTCATAGCGAGGGCAACCTCCGCCAGAGTCACCAGGAGCTCAGCAACCTGTTGGCTCAGAAAGACCAAGATATTCTGCAAATTCAGGCCCAGCTGCAGCAGCAGCAGCAGGAGCAAATCCAGCTCCAGCAGCAGCAGCAACAGGCTCAGCAAACAGCCCTTCCCTCCTCATCAAACAGACAAACCAATGTGAAGGTAATCACCACCAGCTCTCCCACAGATGCCCTCCCTTCATGAGTTTATCAAGTGAATTACAAGCGATTGTTCTGAACTTTGAAGTTGCATTTGTGTCGGCTTTGGAAGCCGACTGTGGGTCTATGATTCACAGCGTATTATATATATTTATATACATTATTATTATATAAACACATTATGCAATGGCGCATGTCCTGATCACCTGTTCATGCATGAGATGTGTAGGCTGATGAATAGATCCTGTAATAACGAAGAGCCCCAAGCATGAGCTGTGCTGGTCTTAAACTGAGAATCGCTCCCTTAATATTTCCCTACTCCCATCAACCACCGAAGCACCGGGTTCTTTCATCCGTCTGATCTTCTCTTGCTTGCTGTACCGGCCATGCATGCAGTCCAACGTCTGTTTTTCCTTTTCTGTCCTCCTACCCAAGCACATGGAAGTCCTTATAGCGCATTCCTGTCAAAAAGTAAGGACACAAGAGGTGGTGAGAGGTGAATTAATTGGGAGTCCAGTAATGTTCTTGAAGATGGCGCTGGCGTATCAACTCTTCATCCGTCAGTTAGCAGGTTGGCTTTAGATCACACGCTTCGGATCATCGCCCCCTCGGCTTCAGAGGCTGTGTGAATCTAACACAGCCGCCACATTCTAAGCGATCTTTAAAGAGTGCTGATATAGTGATGCGTGTTTCTCTGACCACACGTCACCAGAGATGCAGTTGGGAGGAGTATCAGGTATTTATATCTGCCTTTCAGCCACGCGTCGGATTCCATCAACGCTGTAGCGCACTCGATACGGTCCGCAGTTTGTCTTCAGTCTAAACTTCCTTTTAGGATAACGCTACTTCATGGAAGACAAAGTTTTCATCGAGTAATTGCTGTGCCTCCTCGGGCTACTTGATTGGTTGATATTTTGTACTAGTGCTATCCAAGACTAATTTTTTTTAAATATTTCAGCTCAAATGTTAAGTGAGTTCCAATTCACCCTGTTAATTTAACCAGTAGTGAAACATAATTGGTTCATTTAGTCAGTCATTAAATACAGTACAGCTGTGTTTTGCAGTAATTAATACTACATTTGGAAGATGGAATCACTGGTCTGTGTGTGTGTGTGTGTGTGTGTGTGTGTGTGTGCGTGCGTGTGTGTGTCAGGGATGCTTTCATATCTGTGCATATAAGAAGCGTGTGTATGTGAATGTCAATACACATTAATAAGACTGTTGCATATTTAGTGCATTGATTTTTATCACACTGAGCGTCCACCTTGTGTTTGTTCCACACCCATGCAGGTCAGACTGGAAAATCACACATCAAAGATGGGATTGAATTACAAAAAATACCATGTACATAATGTATGCTAAGAATTGGTATTAACTTTTGTTTACGGAACACATGTAGCTGCCGTCTGGCTGATTTATTTTATACCTACTGACATCAAAGTGAACAGATCAGCTATCCCAAGGCACAGCGCTCAGCCAGGAGAGCGTTCTGTTTCCCATTCTGTAATTTCACTGACAGCTTTTGCATCCGCGCGTACATCCTGTGTCCGCGTGGATGCTGTGCGTATCCGAGCACGTAATCTCAAATTCTCTAACAACTTCCTCTCGAACACCTGTTAAATTCTAATGCTCGGCTTGTTGAGGCAGATTTGATTTTAATTTTCAATGTTTCGGTGGAAGTTACTGTCGAAGGTGATCAAAGTGCTGATCACAACGGGAGCCCAGGAGGGAGACGCGGCGCTCATTTGAATATGGGCCAGAGTGATGGCTTTGAACACCCCTCCCGCAGTTTTTTTTTTTGGGGTTGTGGTGGTGGGGAACAGGGGTGTGGGGGTGAAGGAGGTGGGTGGGTGAGAAGAATAACACCCATTGTGTGTTGTACTTCCATGCTGTGCTGTGTGTCTGTTCTCTCCTGTATTCTGTCAAGTTAACGCTTTACCAGGAAGCTTAAAAAGATTTAACAGTGAAGGATGAACGCCGTCTCGAATAACCAAATAAGTTAAAAATCTTGCCGGTCTTATAAATAAGGTACCGTTGCGTCTACCTCACATAAAAATATTACTCATTGATCTTTTCGCCGTCGGGCCTGGCCGATCACCAGGCACCTGGATTACCGGGTTTTGGTGGCCACTATCGCAATAAAGACACACAAAACCTCATTAGTGCACGAAATGGCAAGAATGGAAATGTAATCGTGTCCAGCTATCTTCCTAACTGCAGTTTGAATTTATTGGAGTCCGGTGCTTGGCTATTGTCAGGGCTTTGTAGTGATTAAATACCAACATTAGAATCCATTGCAGGCCCCAGGCTTTCTGGAATCTTCGCCACACTAAATGAGTGGTAAGTTGGTAATTGTGTGGGCAGACATTCAAAGCACTGGTTATTTTCTCATCAGCATTGGAAAGAGAAAATGAGGTGTGTATCTTCACTCCAGAAAAGTTTGACATGCTTTTCTCCATGTGCAAATCGGCCTTTTCAGGCTACAGAGGGTTCAAAGTGTTTGCCGTTGTCCACACTGCCAGACAGAACAGAACCAGTTACAGATCGATGCACGTTTCCTTTTTCAAGATGCAATCACATGCACATTTTAACATGCTTTTAGCATATCATGCAAAAGTGTTAGCATACTAAGCACCCTCATGGGTTGTATTAATTAAACAATATGGAAATTAACCACAAGGTGGCCAAACTTTATTTTTTTATTTTATTTTATATTATTCTATTATTTTTAAGCCCACATGTTGCTTCTCTTTCAGCTCATTGATGTCGTTTTTAAGGACGGCTCCCGGCTCATTATTTGTGTTTGCCACTCCAAATGCTTTTAAACGGATAATTACTGTGCGAGTTACATTCACACACAAGTAAGTGCATTAGACGCTCCCTTTTTTTTTGCCGGGTCACATTTTGCTTAGGTGAGGTGTTTCTTTTGATCATACTAATAGTTACCGTTGGCTGAAAATGAGTACACTTAATGCTGGAAAGAAAATACGGACATTTCTCAAATGAGCAGAATGAAGTCAGCCGGAGGGGATTCCTGTGTTTTTTATATACTTTGCATCACTCACGTTCTTGGAGTTTATGACCTTTCAAGGCACAGTAGGAGGAAAGGGGGCACTTTAAATTGTCCATGGCAGCATTCAGGGGTGTGATGGACCGCTTGTTCAAGCCATATTTAATTGTTTGCATCATCTTTCATGCTGGTCTTATTTTTGACTCCGCTCCCTTAGCTTAACCGTCGAGACCACGCTGCTTCTATTCACATGCGCCTCTTCCCGTCAGAAATATCAGTCATCCTTTCCATATGGAATCATTCTGTAAAGGTCACACATTCAAACAAGGCTTCAAAATTACCCCACGGCAAACGCTTTCTGATACTTGATGCCGTTTCTCGTTTATGCGCCGTGCATTCGACATCTATCGACGTCAACGTGACTTTGTGTACAAGCATGTGTTTGGAACTGGGCCATGTGCGGAGCCAGAGACACGCTAATGACATGGACTCCAGTGGCGTGTTTTACCATCTCGACCGCTCTCATTAGATGAGAACCTCTGTGCAGCGCTGCTCGCCTCATTAATGAAGCCCAGCCATGTGCCGCCGCAGATACGTGCACTCGCCTGTTCGAGCGCATACACTTGGGTCAAGCAAGCTGTGTGGGAGGACGCAGGCCTGTGTACACCCACACACACACCCTACATCCTACTCACTGCATGCTGTCCTTCTGTAAAGTCTCTCCTCTGCAGTGCAAGTCATCACGCACTCATACATGTATGCACCGACACATGCATTCTTTGATGAATCACCATCTTGAATACAAAGGGCACCTGGCCTGGTGGGGGGGGCCTGGCACCTCATAGCCGTCTCTTCTGAAGCCTATCCAATCGTGAGTGCTCTCTCACGGTCGTGTACGAAAGAGACGAGCATGTATTTACGTAGAAATGTAACTGCGTATGCGCGGCAGGGCCCCTCTGATTCTAGCTGCTACATAATTAACGGTGATCAGATTTGTTTTGTGGCATAAATGGTGCATGTGTAGAACATTAGGCCTGGCAAGTCTCATTTCACATTCAGCTCGAGGGCTCGCCGGCAGACGGGTCACGAGCTTCAGGGAGCGCAATCACAAGCCTCCCTCCATATGGTCCTGCCTGCCGCATCCTCACCAGCGAGGGCTGCGAGTGCCAGACAAGTTCCCCCAAGAACCTAATCTTGTTCAGTAATTACCAAGACCGGCTTTTCTCTTTTTTTTCTTTTACCCCCCCTGACTCCTTCCCTCAACCAGCCCCCAGTCTCATGCTCTTTTCTCCAATGCACCTGCATGCGCTCTTATTCTCTTCTCACACCCTCTTCATGTCTGGTCCTTTCAATATGCCGCTTGTTTATATGTTTAGATTTTCCATTTCAGTACATCTTTCCATTACTTTCTTAGTTTGGATGAAAATCAGGAAGGTGACGAGAGAGATTGCAGAAGGGAAATATCGTCAGACACGCCCACACCAGTTTATTTCTCAATTGCCTTTATGTGGCTGATGTCGAAAAACCCGCTCCGTTCTCCTGACTGCCTAGAAATTATAAATAATTGTAACAGATGCGCCAATATGGCCAGCCTCCAATAAACGAGGCCCTAGATAATTTGACCCAACCCCCTTTGACAGGCCAATTTAATAAAACATGAACAAAATCTTCCTCACTAATAATTTATCATCCCCTCTCCTCCCTTTTGGTTAAAGTTGATTACCCTGGCAGTTAACAAGGTCACGCCCAGATGCCGGGCTTCTGATAATGCAATCAGGAGTTGTTCACAAAAAAGGTGATGACATCTTGTACCGCTCGCCTCACTGCCTGCCCTCCTAGTGATTGTGAAGGCGTCGGTTTCGACTTGATGTGTCGAACGCAAATGTGTTGCTGTTTGCGGCAGGTGATGCCATTTTCTTTTTTAAGTGTTTCACACCTTTCATTAAGGACATAAGGAAAAGAAAGGTGAGAATTTAAGGTATGAAGAGGTTTGAGGGTATTATATTTAAGTTAAAATATACGTAAGGTACATTTTGTTGTGTGTTGAGAATATCCTCTCCTTTTAAAAATAATTATTTCTCTACCCACACATGTTTATAAAGGACCGAGAAATGCTCATAAAAGCAGTGGCAGATGTTTTAGGATGGAGTTTCACATTCAAGCGACACCAGAACTTCAATAGTTGTGCATTTGCACTGCAGGAAAATAAAATGCGCGAGCGCCTGCATCCGTGCGTGTACCGGTATGTGTGTGTGTGTGCGTGCGTCACAATCTTCTCCGCTGTTGGAGGGCCTTCTGCTTTATCCTTGTCCCCTTCAGTTTGTTTTGGTCGTCCCTGCTGTGCGCTGAGATGTGCAGATGCTGCTGAACGCTGGCACTGATGAATAGATGGGGCAGGATTTTTACAAGCACACACTCACACACCAATGCTGTCGGCAGCAGATAACTATCTAACGGCCACATGAAACATTTGCTTACCGTTTTCAGTGTATGAAAATGCCAACTGGATTTCCAGTGTGTAATGTTTAAAATGTTGAACTACATGAAACTGTCAGGCTTTGTGATTTACTGCATTTTCTCTGCTGATTTTCTTCCAAGTGTCGATCAAAGATGGAATTTCTTTTTCTGTTTGTGAAGACTTGACTGTCTATTATTTGACATACTAAGTTTGAAGCGGACTGCAGCTAATGCTTTTTCACTTTTATTTTCGTACCTATAGCCCTGTCGTGATCTTGCTCGTCTGTCACTCACCCATACATCTGACAAGTCTCTCTCTTCTCTTCCAGACAGAGGCGTCAGGTTGGGTCGGTGCGGCACATCCCAGGTCGAGCCCTGATTCTGAACGGGCCTCCACCCAAGGCTCAGATCCCAGGCTTCAACGCACATCCCCCAGTTCCACCAGAAGACAGCAGGTAGGATAGCACACGCCTGTCATTTACAATCACATGTGGGTGAGCAACTAAGATGCCCACATTTTTTTTTACCACTTCTTTCAGATTAGATCAAAGCGAGAGAGAGGGGATGTGAAGGAAATAGTCTGTTGAGAATCATGTGATTCATCAGACCCTGTCTGTGCCAACCTTTGTCCTGAAATCCCAAACACACACACACACACACACACACACGCAGACCAGACGCCCCTCATACTGTGACCAAGCCGACGTGTGCTGCTGGTTTCACGCATGCCTTGGGTTCAGGCAGTGGCTAATTTACCGCTTCAGCAGTACATTATGGACAAGAAAGAAGCTTTTGATCTTCGCAGTAATCCACACATAATTTTGGCAGGACATGTTTCTAGATGGAGTCACTCACTCTGAAGCCGGCCTGAAGACACATTATTTGATTTTTACAGCTGTCCTCATTACATCCTCAGTGGAAGCATTTGTGCTCTGACATTTATTAAACGTAATGTAGTTATTTTGTACAAAAAGGGTACAAAAAGGGACAGCAGCCCATCACAAATCTTTGACCTTTTGAGCAGGTATCATTCATTGTGACGCCACAGCCTCAAAGTTTCCTAAACATCATGATTCCATTGCTCTCTTGGGGTCTCTTCTACGGGGTGTGGATATCCAATCCCACAATTCCTCACCGAGTTCTTCTTAAAGGAAAGAAGACGCAGAGCTTGGACCACATTATCTGATCCGTGGCCAAACATGCTACATGGTACAACTTTCCCTTACTTGACCTTGGAGCCCCTCCCCTGCGTAGAGGGCGATCCTAAATTCTCATACCCAGCTGTTCCACAGGGCATCTTGGTCGTTCATATTTAATACATAATCTGTATTTTTCATGTTCTTTGTGTGTGTTTGCACCCATATGTTAACATCTCATGTATACCAATCTATTACTGTCATATCCTCTGCTTATGTACATGCACAATATTCCTATTCACCCAGGAATCTGAACAAGTTCAGCTTTGAGCGCTGCAGACACACACATGACATGCTGCAGCAATCATAAAGAAGCCCATTGATGACAGTGATCCCTCTCCCGAGCAGATGGAGAGAGTGTAAAGAAGAGGTGAAGGGAGGAGGAAGGCAGTTGATGAAATGTTTCTTCCTTGCTTTACAGACGGAAACACTGACCCCTCAGTAAATAAGAGTTTTACTCCTGCTTGCACACGCACTCTTTAGATACGGGCCCCTCTCTTCATTTCCCTTCCACTCTTTGCCCTCCTCCCTTCTTTCTGCATCGCACGCTCATGTTTGCAGAGCCATTACAGGGTGTGCTGCACGGGTCAGGTCATGGCCACCAACCAGCGGCCAAGCTGATATAGGCAAGGGGCACATCTTTCTTCGCCTCGTGCGAGATATCCACACCAGATACCACGGTTGGAGTTCAGACTCTGGTTTGCAGTGACGTTAAGGCAACAAAAGCCTTTTGGTTCAGGCTGTGCTTCAACCCCCCCAGTCTGCACTATCCGGTATCTAACAGCGGTCCAAGAAAAATCCAAATCCAAATAATCAAACATGAAATTTGGGACGTGTCTTTGTTTCCTGTTGTCCACATCTCTGGTAATTATTCGAGGCCCGTATTTTAATTTGCCACGCTATTGTTTGAGATTGCACTAAACATGCGTTGCTCCTGCGCTGCTTAGTAGCCCCTCCTGGCATGCTCGCTGCCTTCAGTGGCTGCTACGTGTATCATTTTGAATGGACCTGTGGGACCTGTATTATTAAATTGCATTGCTGTTTCTACCAGCACCCACAGGTGTTGTCAAATTAGCCAGGGCTGAAATCTAAAGTTTTATAACTTTAATCGACAGCACAGTTTTCGAGGGACCGTGCTTATTGATCCACCGTCGTATGCTAATGCTCCTCACTCCACCACCTCCTTGACTCCTCACCCGCCCCAGCCCAAGGACTGTTACACGTTTAGTCACATTGCATATTTTAGCCTGCCATCTGGTCAGCCCTGCTTGGCACAGCGGGGGGGGCCTCATATCTTCTCATATTCACATTCTACTAGCATATTGTTCCCACTGCTTTTCTACTGTGCGGCCCCAGCACTTCTCCACTTCTTTATTTATTTCTACAGAAGAGGCTGGCGAGCAAACTCCCCCCCACACAATCGGCAGCTTTACCAGTTGTCCTATCAAGTGTAACCTGGAGGCCCCTGGTAGAGCAATTAGAGCGGCCTCCCTGCCCACCTCTTGTAATGAAGCCCAGCACATTCTGGAATCTATAGCCCCTTTAGTCTCCCCTAATGGGACATCATTATTGTCAAAGAAACAATGTAAATGGAAATGAACATACTCATTGGCCAGTCGCAGGGAGAAACCGTTGCTGCTCTCAGCTTGCAACTCCTGCTTCCTAATACGCACATACGCAAATCTGAACCTCCTCCTTTCGGGTTCTGCGGACCGCTGCTGCAGCTTTGTTCCTCTGGTAGCACGTTTGTGTTTGTGTGTGTCTGTTTGTGTGTCGAAGATGTGTTTCGCTCAAGGTGAGCGAGGAATGGGAATCATTCCATTATTGCCATTTATTCTTCTGGCTTTATACAGATGGTAATTGTTGCGCCAGTCTGTGCTTGCATTTGTAGGTCACGTTCTTTGCTTATTTCTCCCAGGATGCACCTGTGCAACGGTCCAGGTCTCTGTCCCCAGTCAACAGCGGAAGGGGAAGAGGAGCAGCACAGAGGATTCAAGACCTTGAAGAGCTGTTGCAGCTGAAGGTAACTGTCTAGCATGAATTTATACGCAAAATATCCTCTTTTTCTTTCACTTCCATTGATAGATAGATATATAGATATATATCTATATATATCCATCCCCATCTGCTCTTTATTTATAACAACATATATTTTATCTTCTGTTGCCTATTTTACTGGCTTCTCCCTGTCTGTCCTGCTCAGCTGGCTCAGTGATTTCCCCATATGAGTGTCAGCTCCTTGAAGGTATTGTTCATCGGGATGGGGTGCATTCAGCGTCGGGGTCCAGCCGATCGTGGGGGCCACTCAGCTGGACTCTCCCCACCATTTCTTTCATAATTGCTGCTATCAGATGCCGGCTGTAGAAAACATCTACAGCAGTGTCACAATCTCCAAATGATTCAAGTGCTGCAGCTGCCTTCTCCGTGACCTTCTCTTGCAGTGTCTTACACACACACTCACGTACAGACATGTGTGTGCACACACATAGAGTGCGTAGGCAGTGAAGCAGCAGGAGGGAAGCCGCTCTGGTGAAAGTGGATGCAGCAGGTTTTTTTTCTTCAACGAATCAGCATTATTGGTCTTTTAACCTTCACTTGCTCTATGACGTATTTCTCCCACTATTCTTCATTCCTACGTCTATTTTCTCCATTTCACCATTTCACCAAATGTATTTTCCATTGCCAGTCGGGCTTTCCCTGTAAAGCTCATCTTCTCATCCTCTTTCCTTGTCCATTCCATCTTTCAGGCCGGACATTGAGTGAGTTATTATGCAGAGGTCATCTCTCTTTAAACACTATCCCAGGAATGCATTAAACATAATTTTGTTGTCAGCTCTGAAGTGTCTGAATTACATCACTGTCAGACTCCGAGTCAGACGTTAATTTTCAATAGAGATTCAGACGACACGCATGACTGCCTTAGATAATGGCGCTATTTACACAACAGCCAGTTGGATCCAAATGGCTTCTCAAAGCTGTGACGACATTAATGAGGGAATTACTTGTGAGCATGATTTAACGCCTGGAAGTGGCGTTGAGCAACACGCCCTTCATCAGTGATAGTTAAGACCTCATATCCTCTGTGTCCAGACGGTCACTCTCCAGTTGCTCCTATCAAAGCCTGTCAGATTGGGTAAGGCGGCTTGTACCTTTGACATGTTGACCTTAGCAGCTAACAGCAGCAAGCAAACAAACAATTCTCATAACAATGGCCTCTTTTTTCTTCCTTTTCATACTTTCAAGTAAACAGTAGCTGTTGCTGTGTAATTATTTTTCAGCTTGAGAACGTTCTCAGATGTGTGTACACTGGCTGAGGAAGGGGGCGTATCGATCGGTGGGCCAGGGTCTGTGGTCCGATGACCAGAACTGGGCTGCCCAGGGGAAGCGCCATAAGGAGCCTGGGAAGCCATGATGTGGCTAATGCCCTGCCACTTGCACTTCCATTTTGCCTCCATCCCCTCTCTCAGTCAGCCTCAACTCTTCTGTGTCCTTCCCCAGCTTCTAGTTTCAACAGTTAACTCTGCCCTGGTCTCGCCCCTTTCATTAGACCCTTGTTTTTGAGAGGTTGGGGGCAGCGCCAAGGGGCCAAGGGTATCTTGCAGATGTCCTCTGTGAATAATCCGCACTAGGGAAAATCCATACTTGTCACATTGGCAGTGTGAATGTACATTTTGTGTGTGTGTGTGTGTGTGTGTGTGTGCGCACGCGTGCAGGCGCGCACACCTCACACCCAAGTCTGGTGAATGTTTGTGTGTTCTCTCTGTTCTCTTTGTCCTTGTTAATAATAACGGGTCTGAGGGCTCGCATTTCCCTCTCTGCAGGGCAGCCGTGTCATATCAGCAGTAAACAAGCTCCTTCCCTTCAGAAGGCGCTCGACAACTCTCCCCAGCCCTGGCCACTCAAGCAGAAACCTGTCCTGCACTCTTTCCTTTCACTTTCTCACTTCCTTCGCTCTTCTTTTCCTCTGCTTTCTCGTTTCTCCATTCTTTCTCTTTCTTCTGTTTTCATCAGCTGCCTCTCTTCTCTCTCTCTCTCTCTCTCTCCCTTTGCTCTTTTTCCGTCTCTGTTTGTCCTGCTTGTTGAAGGTGTTTTCTCAATCGCCCTCGCTGTTAAGGTCAGTGTGATGGGGAGGAGGGGAGCCCCTGACAAGAAAAATCTATATGTTGTCTTCTCCTCCTCCTCCTTTAAAGCTGGAGCCCGATCTTGCTGTGTTTTAATAGCTGTCAACAACAGTGTCAGCAACAAACTCGTCGACGCAACCCCCCCCCCCCCCCCCCCTACCAAACACAGCTTGTGCTGATCATCATTTGGTAATGGCACTGAGGGACTTTCTTTTCTTGTTAAAGAAAGTGTGTGTTGGTCTGCTTGGTGATCTGTGGCCCCATTGATTTGTCGCTTTCTGTTATTTTAGCCGTAGACCAGTTTAAGTACGAAAGTGAGGGGGGGGGGGGGGCGCTTCCCTTAACTGACGCCCTTTTTCAATTACCGTATGTTTCATGTGACATGTACAACCTGTGTGGGGTGGGGGAGAATACAAAAATCATGTCATCGTTCATTTCAGGTTGAGGAGAACGAGGCGCTGAGAAGAGCTGACGACAAACGTCGCGAACGCCTGGCTCTGATCCAGACCAATTACAGGACAGTTAAAGACCAGCTGAAAGTGATGGAGAAATCAAATTGCTTGTAAGTACGCCGCAACAAGCTATTTCAATACACCGTAGCCAGGAAATGTGACAAAAATAAATAGCTCACTGTGCACAGAATGGAATACATAAAGCACAGAGTAACTTGGATAACCTTGTTCCTCCCCGCAGCAGTCAGTCAGAGGTGTTTCAAAGCACGTAACTTACCTCGCCTTATGTTAAAAGCCCTTGTGAAATGCTAAAACCTCCTGAAACCACTCACAAATAGTCTTAGGGCCTCATTGAACTCCACATGTTGTCTGACAAGATCTGAGCACTGGATTTGGTAGAGTGGGAGAAATTCCTTCCTTTGCCTTTGAAAAGCTCAGAGGTTTTAAGTCGAGTCAATTTGGGACGTTTTGTGCCAGGCGAGTGTGCGCTCTTCCGCGTCTCTCCTCCCTCAGCGTTCATTAGGATGTGAGAGCCAGAGGCTGAAGGTGTCTGGTCCTGAGGGGATGCAAGGTGTTTGAGAAAGGCCTGTGGAGGGATACGGGGTAGATGGGGGGGGGGCGATGGGCATTTCTTGCTTCAGCCTGTTAGCTTCACCTGAAACCACAGGATCTTTACACAAAGAGGAAAACGTGCTAGAAAATGTCATTAACCGAAGGGTTGTTCTCTCCATTGTCTCGCTCTGTGTTTCCCATTTTCCTGTCTCTGTTTCTCCTCTTCAACGGCACCACTTAGTCCATTTTAAAATGGAACTAAAGGTGCATATGCTTGGTGACTGTAGGAGCGAATGGTTAACCCCCCCTCAGCTGTTTTCTCTCTGGGTTAATTAAAGAAAACAGCAGTGCAATGTGAGCCCGTGTGAAAATGGAGTGAGGGGAGAGAGCGTGCTCAGTGCTAGGCTCGACTTGGCTCATGTCAGCTCAGCGCGGCTCAACAGCATGTGTCTGAGAAAGTGGGAACAAAGACAGAGAGGTGTAGAGGGAGAGGACTCTCGGAGTCAACAGCAGTTAGATAGTTTATGAGGTTATTAAGCAAATGTGCGCTCTGGTGAAATAGTGCACTTTTGTGACAAGAAATCCTGTATATTTATCAAATACGACATGTAATGAGACACATTGGGACCCAGAAATTCATAATACGTTAGTAGTATCTGTGTCAATCTATCTGTATTTCATGAATCATGACTGATTTGACATAAAATTGATGCAATAGGCAGCTTTGCCCTTTTCAGTCAGAGCCCTCCATGGCACCAGCCAGTCACTCAATGTTATGATCCTGGCATTCATTTGGCATTAGGCCCCATCCTTAAATAGCTGTTAAACCTACTGGGATAATGCCAGCCTGAATGAGAGACAATAGAAAATGACTTAAATAGTCCCATTAGTGCTCGGAAATCAGGGCCCTAACAAGTCAGCGGGGAAAGGCGTCGAGTCTCGTTGCATTTCGAGCTTGTTAGGGAGTTCTTCTGTAGCTTCCATGCTGTGTTGTTGCCTTTTTGGTAAGATTGGGCGGGGGGGGGGGGTTTACGGTCAGGACAAAAAAAAGATAATACGCTGTGCCTCCCTCCTTACCTGCTAAAAACATATGCCTGTACTTACAAATATTACAGTTCATATACACAGCCTGTGCCAAATAACATCCATTCATGTTAGTACATTTTACATACGTATACCACATATTAGTTTCCTTCATTTCAGACTTCACTTCTTGCTCATGTCCTTTCTTGAATGAATATATTGAATTAGACAATTGTCCGCTGCGCAGCAAGCCGCTGTGCGACTCCACCGGTGCACGTGATAGCCACAATCGCAAGGCTGATGAATGCTCATCGGCATGCAGGCAGTGAGCGGTCGGCCAGCCCCAGTGAATCCATCCTGCCATTCACCATTACCACCAATTTTCCCAAAATGGCATGAAGGAGAGAGGGGGGGGGGGGGCAACTTCTTATTTATATTAGTAAAGGGAAACATTTTTTAATCAGGCTGGGGATGATGAGGGTGAGCAAATAAAATTAAAGGTTATTAAAGCATCCGTACTCTGATCAAAGTTGCGCCCATAAACAGATTCCCTCTGAATCAGAGCAATTAGCCGCAGCGGCGTGGAAAAGTTCTCTCTATTTCCTCCTGCTTAATAATGGAAAGTAGGATACCATTGGGGAGGAAGCACTGAGGCCTGGAAGAAGATAGCTCTCTCATGGCTCCATGTTCAACAGCTTTTAGGCCCACTGTAAACAAATTAAAGCGTATGAAGCTTTAACATGACTTAAAGCTTCATACACCTTTCATAATACACCCGATGCATTACATAACCTGAAAATCACACCGAGACGATGCAAACGTTGCTGTGGGTAAAATATCGTGTTCTGTTACAACTCCAGGTAGAGCCGGAGATACTCGACGCAAATCGGCTGCGTGACTGCAAAACTGAAAGTTTATCAATCGCTGTGTCTATACAGTGAGATTATCTATATCTCTAAGCAGCTTTGCACTCTGGGAAACTAAACCAAGCCCACAGAAAGCTCTCATGTACACTCACTCACATACACTATGAAAACATTCAGGGTCTACAAATTGCTCACAGGGGCATTAGCTGTAGTAAATGAAAACACTTGCCATTCCTTAGTAGCCTCCAACTCCCAGGCACCAGGGTTTAACTAGTATTAGTGTAGCATAGCCGTGTCTACATAGCCAATAATGACCACGAGAAAAGGAGCCCCTTACAATAGCAGTAACCCTAACAATGCATTTCAACACCTGTACCTCACTGATTGGTTCAAAAATCGAATGGCATCAACTTTCCTTCTGATTAAAACGGGCCTTATCCCCACAATTAAACTCGTAGCCCTGGAACTGTTGGATCTGGATTTGGATTTGGGGTCACACCAAATTGCATATTATCATTCATACAGTCCCCATTTAATCAATATAAAGAAAATGCATGGGAAATTAAAGAAAATATTGAATAATGTAAAGTAAAGTTGTCCCTAAATTTAGCGTCATTGATTCTGATGAAAAATACATTGTCTGACCAAATTTCTTAATTCTGCTGAAAACATAACCTGTTTGAGAGCGGCAGGGAACTTTCAGATGCATGTCAGTGTGTGTGTCTGGGATGTAATGGAATATGCTCATCAATTGTTTTTGCAAGCTGTGAATTATTTCTCAGTAAAATTTTAATTTGAAAGGTAAAACCTAATTGCGGTATGTTGGGCCAAGACAGTGCGATGAATTGTACTTGCAGATATGCAGTTTGAACCAGCAGGGAGTCTGTCTGGGGGGGTGGGGGGTGGGGGGCAGCCACTGAGCATAAAGTGTCATTAAGAATTCATAAGTGAGGTGTAGACATTTGAATGACCTTGTTTGTGAGTTCTTTTGCCATTATTTACATTTACATGGTACACGGGGAATCGTCCACCACGCGGGCGGTGCCCAGGGCCCTAAAAAATGCACGTGTGTGTGTGTGTGTACATGATTTACCTCTGAAAAGTCAACGACAAGTCAAGGCTGCTCATTTAAATACTGTTCAAGATGGCTGAATATTAAAAACACAGTGAGACAAAGGGGTCTTACTACCCCCATGTGAAATGGCCACAGGCAGCAAGGCGTTAAGGTGTTGACCAAGCAAACATTTTCCATGAAATTTTTATGTATGCCTCCCAGTGTGTGTGTGTGTGTGTGTGTGTGTGTATATAATAACCTAAGAATCAATTTCAACACCTGTACCCCATTGACCCGCGACCCAAAAAGCGGCTGTAGATGAGGTGATTGTCTCATCTTCAAGAAGATGGATGGATATATACAGTATATGCCTGTGTGTGTGTGTGTGTGTGTGTAGGTGCGTGTGTGTGTGTGTGTGTGATGTAATATTTTCTGTGTCCAGACCAAGTGGAAAGCCACAGCGTGCAGAACCATGGCAGCTGAGGCAAGAAAGCAGCGATGCAGTGTGGAATGAGCTGGCGTATTGGAAAAACCTCACAAGGAAGCTCTCTGATAAAAAGTAAGTCACCTGCTGTCAGAGTTGATAAACCCATCAATGGCCCTGTGTGGGTGCGCACACAAATGAGCTCACAAGTATCACAAGTACACACACACTGGCATGCTCTCCCACTGTCCCTTCTTCTTTGTGGGTGTTGACATTTGAATGTGCCCTTCCCAACTTCACAGCATCCACCTAGACGTCCACATCATTACCGGCCAGCGGGGGGCCAACGCATGATCATTAGACTCTGGCCTCATTTGTAAAATTGGCTGTCCAAAAATTCACACACAGGCAGTAAAATCGCATTTTCAGAATCTCTGCCTTTGTCTTTTGTGAAATAATTGCACTTTTAATTGAGCATTTATCCCAAATGGTTGTCCCGTTGCTCGTGTGATTAAGTGAGTGTCAATGAGATGCTTTACATAGTTTACATAATGTGTAAACTGTGGAGGTGTGGTATCCTCCACTGTGACGTTTTAAATCACAGTGTGACATTTCTGCAAGAGCTACTTGGTTTCAAGTTCCTTTTATTTTAGTGTGGTTGTTCCTCTTCCCGCCTTCGGTCCTCCTTTCTGTCTTTCGGTCTGTGTCTGGGTGTAGTATAGACATTGCCTCATTTGATCTTGAGAAGCCCCTGAAACTGTACACTAACACTGCCCCTCTATGAAGCTACACACACCTTGGCCTAAAGCCGCAACCTTTTCTGTCCTCTCCTCTTGCCTTCGCCTCTCCTCACCTCTATCCTACTCTTCCGTTCCCTCCTTCACTGCTGCTCCTACTCGTCTTCCCAGTTGCCTCCCTCTGGCCCTCTGTGATGCTGCGGTAGGCTGAGGCCAGAATTCTGGTACTTGCCTCCCGCCCCCCACTCCCTCTACCGATTTCCCCTCTGCTCACCCCCCTGCCCTGTCCTCCTAATCCCAGCTGAGCTCATTATGATATAGCCCGGCTGCCTCTCTCCAAGACTGAGCTGTCTGAGCTAATTACAGGCTAGCAGCCCTAGTGCCGCCGATGCTGCCTGTTAAGGGATGTCCATCCGCCTGCCTGCCTTCCTGGCCACGAATGAAGCTGAGCAGGGTGAAGTGCTGGATAGTCTGGGGGTGGGGGGGTGGGGGGGGTGCTATCAAGCTGCAGTGAACAAGGACCTTGGCATTGACCTGCAGAGGGAAACCATGAGGGATGCAGAGTGGCTGGCCTCCTTCTTCACTGCGTAACCGGCCTGTCCTCAGGGATTAGCGTTGATCCCCTTCATGTGCCCCCTGACCAGCTCTGCCTCACCAGCTTCATTCCTGCCCATAAGGCCCCCAGCCTCCTTACCCGGGTGGCTCCTTTAAAGGAAACTTGGTTGAGATCTTGCTCTTTAGTTCCAGGGCGCACAGCTATATAGCATCTCCTTTCTTTACGTGCACTTTTTGTCATAAGAAATTATAGTTTCAGTTCACATTAAAAGTACGGAGTTCATGAAATAAGGGGTTTATTTATATTAAGCTCTTTCTGAGCTCTGACATTTGGTGTCAATTGATTAAAAGTAAATCAACTAGGTAATACCAATGTCATTTGATGGCGCTCTCAAAAGTATCCATACCGGTGTTAGGATTGTGGATGAAGCCATGGTAGCGTTACTCTCCCTGCAATACAAATCTCTATCAGGAGGCAACAGAGGAGGAAAAGGTGTGTTACATCAGTAGGAGTTTGTGGAAGCACAACAGCCAAGGAACTCTAGGGGAAGGTAGTTGCAGCTTGTTGTTCTGTTGACCATATTATAATGATTGTACTTGTGAAGGTTATGCTAGATGTGTGTTGGAAATTATTCACTAATGGCTAATTAGCTCTTGGCAGCAGAGAAATGTAGGGCCAAATAAAAGACCCCTAATAAAGCTTTAAATGTCTAGTGGCTGGCTTTTAAAGGAGAGTCTATGTTAAAACTCTCATTCTGTCTTCCTCATTTTCACATTTTCATTTGCACAGATGCTCCCTATCATCTCCTCCAAAAGCAGCACTTGTAAAACACCGTCTTGAGGCCCAAATGACCATTTCCCAGAATGGATATTGCTTGGATAACTCTTGCACAGTGGGTGCCCTCAGTGTTAAGAGAAGGTTATGAAGCGCAGGCCCCCCCCTCTATTTGCACCTTGATTATAAGATTAAATTGCCGTTTTTATTCATGAAATTTGGTGTAAAAAAACAAACTATCTCAAAGTTTAAAGTTAGGCCTGACTGATAACCGTAACTCAAGACTCGAAGATCGTCGATTTTAAGCCGACCTGCTCAGGTGCATTTAATCCATATTGAATACATTCATTTCAATCGGCTTTCACTCTGTTAATACAGGATCCAATTTGAATTATAGTTAATATTCGCTAATATGATTATAAGTCTTTTTTTTTTTTTTAATACCCCATTAAGATCTCTTGGAGTTTGCACACCAGCACTGTTTACTGTTTAGAATTATTAAATATGGTAAGAAATCCGAATTGATAATGCTTTTCAGGCAAAAAGGCGCACTATGGATGGCATTTCCTTACAGTTGTCCTTGATGGCTGTTAAGCATCGACGGACAGGGTGGGCTTCAAAATCCGCCGTGGGATCGTTCCATCTGCCTCATTATGCATCTGTTCACAAGCGCTCCATGTCCATGTTGTTAATTGTTGTTAAAGATCTGCTGCTATAAAGAGGCAGGAATTACTTTGCTTCATAAACAGAATACACACTTGCAGTACACCCTTAAACACAAGATGCTGTGCTCAAGATGACATCAAAGCCCAAATTACCCGGCCATTACTGTGGAAAAACCCTTTGAGATCATATGCAGTGCAGCGGCAGTGAACGCTCCTCCGTAGAGAGTGACTTGAACCTCCCCAGTAAGCGACATTGACTCTAATTAAGTTTAATAAAGTTTACCCTGATGGTCCTCTTTTTTTTTTCCCTCTCTCTCGTTTCATCTTGATTTGCTTAAAGGTATTAGAAGTAATGAGCGTCTTTTGCCCCCTGGACAAGGGCTTAGTCGAAGAAGGGACACACTTGCTCATGCAGACATACAAACAGAATGTTTTATGCATGTTTTTGAGTCCAACTATGTTTTTCCCTTCATTAATTATTTGCTTGAATAATTATTAGTTATTAATTGTGATGCAAGCTCCAGTGCAAGACTTGGCTTCACTAATCTCATAAAAAAAGATCAAACTCGGGCCTAAAGGATGCAATTATCTCAAAGAAATTCACACGTCAGGTAGAGAATATTCCATATGCATTTCCCCTCATAAATAAATGACCTTTCATTTGCATATTCAAACGTCTTTCTCTTCCTCGGGTTATGAGAATGTTTTATTTCATGTAAAGATTCATTGCGGTATCAATATGAAACTTAAACCAGGGGTACCATCAGCATTACGGTGTTTGGCCAACAACAGCTACTTGATAAGTCGCTCATACAAGTGGCCTGCGACCCAAGAACGCTGAAAGATGCACTGTTGTCGTTTCTGTTGCTACAGCTATAATACAGTATTGAGTCATGTAAGCTCCACCAGTCGCCATTTCTGCTGACAAAAGTGATTCAAACTCCCTCCATAAATGAACAGCCCTCCCGCCTGTGATGAACCAGTGACACATCCACTCCGCACCCCGTAGCGCAAATAAATGTGTTATAAGCACTCTTTCTCACCATGTCCTCTGCACTTCCTGTGTATTTTTGTGTTCTAAGCAATAAACCAACAGGAGGCTGGTATATGTCAAAACAGAATGGCTACAGATGATGCTGTGTTGTCCACCCCTGTGGATGGAGGCTGTCAGTTTGTTCTCTAAGCTGTGTGGCATGCAACACAGGCAGGGACGAGGCCAAATGCCTTGGAGTGGATAGCTTCAGGCCGACTTTCTAGTGCTGCAGGAGAGAGAAACTATTCTCAAAAACATGGCCAGATGTGAGACACAAACTCACGTTTCTGACCATCTACTGTGCGTGAAGTAGGAAAGCTAAGGGGGGATTGGAAATTGTTGGGGTAGCCGAGTTTGACAGTTTTGATATATCATGAAACATGTTTTCCTTTTCAGCCGGATTGCCAGGGCTTCAGGTGGATGCGGCAGTGATACGATGCAGATTTGAAACGCAGCTCCTTGAGTATAACCAGGAACGGTTTTTTAAATAATTTTAATAAGGAAGAAAGACAGAAATAAGCATCCAGACACTTTCACTTATGTGAGTTCACATATTTACTGTATGAATAAATAATTATGCATGTGAATAACCATAAATTGTGCAATTTTCCATAACTGGCTAAACAAACCAAACCTATTGACGGATATTACTTTAGATGTGAGGTTTTAAAACCAAGGAAAAGTCTAACATTTGAAACTAAAGCAAATTTGACAAAATAGCACCTTGGTCAATTTTAACGTAATTATGGACCCTTAGAAATGAACGTTTAATTGTTTTTTTGTTTTTTTTACTTTTACTGTAAATTAGCAAAGCAAATATCGACAATAAGTCAGAAAATGTTCTTATTGCTGGTGCAACACCCCCTAGCTCTGCTAATTTCCTGTCTGCAGTGTGCACTGCAATGACTGAGGGTGAGTGGAACAAGGATGCAATCGTCCTCCGTCTCTACAAACTGGAGGACCCTGATCAATGAACTCCATGTGCAATCTAATCCCTTCTCCATCCAAGAAAGTATGCCTATCCTTCAACCAAATTGAATGTTTTGCATATGAACGTTGGTTTAGCGTCGATACCATCAGCATCTGGAAATGCATGAAAGAGAAACACGAGATGGAACGGGCTCCTTCCACATACTGCATATTTCAGCTCATTTGTCCCATTAACAGCCTGGACACTCATCGACTTGAGTTCATTTATGGAGGAAAATCTATAGAGGAACGACACGTATCCATCTGCTTCCTTGCCCTCCCTCCGGGAGAGTCATTTGTGTAGTTATTTAAGCTGTGGTCAGCCATTAGACCAGTCCTCTACTAGACTGTAGGCTAAAAAAGCTAATTACTTTGCTTCCCCCGTACACTGGTGATAACTTTTCCAAAGTCAATTTCTTGGCATATGCTTGGAAAAAAAAATCTCTTGGTTGATTGTGCGAAATGAGATTGGTCAAAAGAGGTATCTATCTTGAGTTAATTGCCATTATGCTTGTCATACTGGAGCCATACATCCTGTGTTACTCCTAAATTGTTTCAGAGCATACTACGCATAATGCAACCGACTGAACACCTTAGGAAGTCAGTCAGAAGGAAGACCTACTGTTGTAATGAGGTTTACTCGGGGAAGAATGCCACTATAGTAAGAGCTTGTTTCTGGTGTTTTTCTCTGTGGAGCAGAGGGGAGGGGAGGGGAATTCGGCGTGTGTTTCAGGTATGTTGTCTCCGTGGACCTCTGTGTATCCTCAGTAGACTTCAGTTGGGGTCCTAATAATAACTTGAAAGTGCAAAGTCTCGAGCATGGCTCCACATAATTAGCCTTTAGCAGGAATCAAGCTAATTGCAGAGAGGTAATTGTGCCACACTTTCCAGCCTGTTACAGAATCGTACGCAGACGCACACTTTACTTCCCTACCTTAGCTTTTCATGTTCCATGTCACTTTGATTTCCAGATAAATAAATAAAAAAAACATTTTAATTAGTTGATTTCTCCAACATGCTGGCTTTTCTGCTGGGGAGAGAAAAAGCCGGTGTGGTAAGTTTAAAATGATAAAGGTTTTCTGATGTAATTCAAACCACATTAGAATCCAGAGAGATATTTGTGGAGATTTAAAAAGATACTCATTATACCATACAATGCTTGTTTATTCTATTCATATCTGAAGAAGAGTAGATTTGAATTTACTGTGTGAAACTGTGTTCATATTTAGAGCCAGCTTGGAGGAGGAGATGGATGTGCTGCGAGTCCAGGCTGCAATGGACCGGGCCACGGTGAAGGAGCTGCGTCTGTGTCTCGACGCTGAACATCAAGGTGAACCTTATATTGGTTTTACTGGTTTTTAGCCAGGCATATAAATCACCATTTCATGTCTTCAGTATTTTTTTTTAATTATTATTTTCTGGTTTCACAATATTTAGCTTAAACTGAATTAATCCCTGAATTACAATGGATACGTTACACAAGGATGTTGCCACAGGCTTAAAGTACAAAGGTAAAAGCAATTGAAGTATCACCTGTAATGGGAAAATAGACATGTTTAACATGACAGCATCTTGAAGCTATCCTCTTACCTCTGGGCCATGTGCATTAGTGAACAGAATTAATAAGACAACTCCCAGTGGGATGAATGAGACAACTCAATTAAGACTTGATCAACTCTTTACAAATTGATTGGTAGATCAAGTGGCATTCATCTTGTCTGCATATATTATTCCCAAGATAAAGTGAACATCACATTTAATCCAATCTTCAACCTTTTGCCAGACACTGACCAACACAGTCGCTGCCCTTAATTAACTAGTTCGATAACAAGGCTGTCTTGGATCACTTTAATTTTCCTCACATCCAATCTTTGTGTCTGTTGGAGGTGCACAGATGTGATTTAAAGTGAAGAATGTCACTAATGAAAATAGTGGATCTTCTCTGCTTGACAGTGTAGTCAAGAGTGGTTGAAGATCATGCTCTTCGTAAGGACATATAACACTTTAAATAATGTCAGACAAATTACCACTTAAATGTAAATTTATTTTTATACCGTTCAAAAATGTTGCATGCCTTTGTTTAATGTTTAATTAAAAAAAGAAAGTGTGGCTTTTGCAGGTTTGTTTTAGTTTATAATATTTAGCATTTTTATTTAAAGGCAATGGTGAATAAATGTAACATTATTAAAAGAATTGGAAACTTTCACAAACCTTAGACTGCGGAGGACCTCTGTGACCCAATCAAAGGGGCGGAGCATTGAAGCGCTGATGCCGGGATCACACTAACGAAAGACAGCAGATGAAAGGAGCGGGGGCCTTTGTGCTGCAGCCCATGAGGAGGCCTGGGAGGCACGTTAATATATGCCGTCGTGACTAGGGAGCCACCGTGTCTTCTTATCAAGGTAGTGCTGAGGTGCCAAGTCCCAGGCCACCAGTGCTGCAGCTGGATAATTATCCCCCAACCTGGTTGTGTATCCAGCGAACCCGGCAGCCCTCCTGTCCTGTTTGGGGCTATGGTTGATTGAATGTGACATGCTGGGGAGACAAAAGAGCAGGCTAATTTAAAGTAACAAACTTCCTTGGGCAAAGCATCAAATGCAAAGCAAGGTAGCAGAAGCACCTTGAAACATTAATACTCTTTCTGTGGTGTCTTCTTCCAACTCACTCTCCAGAAGATCAACTGGCCTGAAAAATCAAGGTTGGGAATATTGAATGTTTCCAGTCTCATTGTGCAAATCATTTTGTTGGTCTTGTTATCAATGATTAACAGGAGATAATGAAAGACAGAAAGTCTCGTGTTGGTTCGTGTCTCATTGAGCGGAGAAAATCTTGTTTCATCTGCAGGTGTATACTTGATGGCAAAGAGCGACGCCGAGGCTAATTGAATTGCGCGTGCACACGTGAATATGTGTGCATTGGATCCGTAGGCACTGTGACTCCTGGTAGCATTCTATTGTTATTGTGATGTTCTCTGTAGCAGTTATCATAAAGCCTAAATCATGTGTTTGCCAAGGCCACTATTGAAATGCTCCAAACAAAGCTGCATGCTAGTCTGCAGAGATTAGTTATCCTCTGGGAGAACATAGTGGACTACAAAGCAGTGCAGCCTGGGGCTGTGTGTTCACATGGGATTTCAGCACTTCTCAACATTTGTTTAAGATCCCCAGAGAGAGGTTGCATCTACTTAGCATGTGTTAGTGTGTGTGCGCTTTTCAGTGCTGTTTCCACGTGGACCAGCGAATAAAGCGAGAGAAAAAGATTTTAGAGTCGGGGATGAAATAGCACTGCAAATTCAAGTCACCACAAAAATAGCATTGGTGATTCTGTGTTCCCTCTGATTTGATTGACAAACGGATAAAAAAAAAAAATGGAAACTGGACCTTAATAGGGAAATTAGAGTTTAGTAATGCTAATTGGATTAATGTACCCTTTTTATTATTCTTTTGATTGAGCATCTTGACTTTGACACCTCGTATCACAATAATAAGCTTTTGTTCCCTTTACAGAATTGCTTCACAAAGTGGTGGAGGAGCGTCAGGTCAAAAGCAGCACTCCGAGAAAGCTTTCTATTTCTTCAAAGCGAATGGAACAGTCATTTAAAAAGGTACAGCAAAATGCCACCACTAAGTGTTCTTTGTCATTCCCAATGAAAGAAAACCGACAGAGCTGTATCTAAAGCACAATTCCAATTTGGAAGAATGACTCAGAAATGCTTTCAGTCTTTGGAGGAATGGACATGTCGCCGTTTCACGGTTAAAATAAAAATAAGTTAACATCCACAAATAACTTTAATCACTGTAGTGGGTAGATAACTGTAGTTATGCCAGAAAACGGTAGACAATTTGGCATACATTTTGTATCAGTCAGTCAATAAGTTGCAAGTGTTTCCACACGCATGCTTTTAAACTTCTGGTTGCATGTGTCTACATGCTGCCCCCCCCCCCCCTCCCTTTCTTCCTTCATGGCAGTAAATCATCAAGAGCGGGGGTAAGCGTCTAATTTTGTTTGAAAGGTACCAGGTTTCACCAGCGGGCAGGGTGAGAGCCGAATAAAAGGAAAGAGTTGCCTGGAGGCACAAACCCAGCAGGCGTCCACACGTCTCTTAAAGAGTCTCCACCAAAGGTCTTACAAATAGACTAAGTGCTTTTGGATGCTACCTAGTTGGGTGATCAGGGCGAGGTGGTGCCACTCCGATGTCCATGGCCTCGCCAGGTTGGGGAGTGCTGCTCCACTGATTGGTTCAGTCATGCATATAACATGTGGGGAAAACCCACTGTGTGCTCCACACGGGTACAAATCAGGAACTGACCTATCTCGCCCAAAAAAATGATTTACTCGGAATGTTTTATTGTGAAAACAACAATATGAGGAGAAAACAAATTGTATCACTGAGAGACATATTTCTGATTCCTTTAGATTGAACAGCTGGAGCGGAGGATGATGTCCCTGGAAGAAGAGACAGAGAGGCTCAGGGAAGAGAAAGATATGCTTCTTGAAACCAAGGCAGAATTGGCTAACAACTGCTGCAGACTCAAAGCCACCCTGGATCACCTGCAAGCCCAAGAAGCCGTCAGTGAAGGGGCAGCCCAGGTCCAAGCAGAGCGGCATCATCGCGAGATTCTGGCTGTGGAGGCCCGACTGGCTGCCTCTCGGAAAGAGACGACCAGGCTTCAACAGCAGTTGCTGAAACTGAGGCAGGAGCTCGGGATCCTCAGAGCAGCCAGGGACTTCTATAAGAACAGGAAAGCCAGCAACGTCAGCAGTAGGGCAACGTTTAAAACAAGAAGACTCAGAGCTCCGGTACATCGGCAAAGCCACGGAACGGCCAGCCCCGCCCAAACCACGAGCTGGAAAAGCCACAACCAGAGTCCAGCAAAGGACGAGTGGGAGGACATGAGTGTAGACAGGTAATTATAAATACACACAAACATACAGGTGTTCTTATTGCCTAATGCATCATATTTTTAGATGTTTTTAGTGCAGAGGTTTGGCTGGCCGAATAGTGTGGGTGCATTTCGTCATCTGTCTCGTTGATATTCAGGAGCCAAAAGAAGAATGCAAGAAGGAATGATAGAGAGAAGGGAAGAGGAGGGGTAAACTACTGTCAGATCCTTTTTGAAATATCCTGGGACGCCTTGCTTGGAGCTTATTGACTGAAATTTGCATGCAGATGTAGCCACCTCTCCACACAAAGTTGAACCAATGCCAGAAAAGCCCAGGGATAAGGGGGCCGCCAAAGTCTTGATACCTTGCAGTGATAACATTTTCATGCGCTAGTCATGCTACCCCGAAATTGACAGTTTGGCAGTTTGATTTAATTTACTGGTCCTTTGCATATTCACTAAACCCCCCTTGACAGCGCTAAGGATCCCCTCCTGCAATTGCCATGCCCCCCTTCCCATCTTCTCCACTCTCACGCATGCACGCAAACACACATGCAAAAACATACATGGAGGAGAATCCCAACTTGCATATAGTCATGTTCGTTATCTTGAGGCATGCAAATTCACAAATGTGTGTGTGCAATTCTTGTTTCCGCCATCCGTCCCTTAGCACCCTTCCAAGACACACACACACACACACACACACGTGCACCCTCACACAGAGACACATTTCCTTTCGGTCTTAACCCACCTTCCTCTTTTCTCCCCTCTTAATTTGGTTAGATAAATTTTAAATGACCCTGCTCGGCTGAGTACCAGATGTCTAAAAGCTGTTTATCTCCCTATAAATTTATGCAAAAAAGCCACTGAGCTACCTTTGGATGAGTGACGGTCAAATATATTTGATTTCAAACACTCAGAGCTATCACTGATATTTATTTCCCTTCACCTTCTCTACCTAATCCTTGTCTCTGTCTACTCTCTTTTTTTCGCTCAGATCGACTAACTCTCTTGTGCAGCTAATTCCCCAAAATCTAATCCACCCCCCCATCTCTGCCCACATGAGGCCTTTTAACAGGGACTGGATGCAGCTATGCCCTGCTTTCCTAATGCCTCTCCGTGTGGCTAATAAGCAGCAGTCTAATATACGCTTTACCTGTGAGGAGGATCTAAGATGGATTTGTGAAGGAGGAGTCTAAGCTGAGATGTTTTCTTATTTAAGCAGCTGTCTACTGATTTGTAAGTGTAAAGCCTTTTGTCTTTTCTTTTACATTGGTCTTCAACAATATGCTCATGGCCATAGTTTTCCTGCATGGAGGAGTTTGGGGTCAAAACAGTGCTAAATAAAGACATCAGAATCATTAAGGCCATTGCCAATTCTTTGTTTTATTCCCCTCCGTTTTATCGCTGCTTTTGTCTTCCTCTCACAAGTTTTGAGTTGCTGGGAACTTCTGAGCATTTTGAGCACATCAGCAGTTTTGGTAAGGAGCAGGGCAGGATGAGTGCAGTTTGTCATGTATAATATCACAGGCAAACGTATTGCGTTGTGGTATTTGTAGAAATGAATGAACGACATTACAGAGTTGTCTTGGCGCAACGAGTCCTGGGCTGGCTTCCACGCCGTCGGGCATCGAGGCTGTTTTACACCTGGCATTAGCGTGCTGTTTACAGCCGTCATTAGAATTCATCTCTTCGTGCACCTTTGAGCGACCACTTGTGATCAGATTTCACTTCGCCACTTTATATGCAAATGAACACGCCCATCTTTTGCGAGTTTGCAAAGACCAAATTTGTTTTTGCTTCTGACCCGAGTTTGATCAATTTAATCTGTTAAACCAAAAATGAGACAAGAATTGGTTTGGAAAAGATGCAAGAGAGCAGAGGGTGTTCCGTCATTAATGGGGGGGGGGGGGAATAACTTTTGTTGAAGCTAGATTTCCCCCAGTGTCTTTTCCATGATTATTATAGATTCATTTTTGACAGATGGTTTAATTTAGTATAATTTATTTTATGTTATCTTAAAAGGTTAAATAAAATGTATTATCTTTGCTGAAATGGGAGACTGCCGGTCTGGTATTAGTTAGCTAATGGGACGGCTACCTGCATGGCTATCTGACGTGGAAGGCCATAGCAATGATTCATTTATTATAATCTGAGATTAGTTCAGAATGTAGTTTCCTTGTCTCACCACCATGAGACAGGTAGAAATTTTCATTTGCACTCGACAAGTCTCTGTGCCGCCGCCCCCCCGACCAGGTTTAACCCTAACTAGCCTCTAGCCTCTAGCCTTGTCATGTTCCAGTAGATCCTCTGTGGTCTTTACCTTCGCTGTTTCTCCCTAGCCCCACCTTAATAACCCGCCAGCGTAAATGTCACTGACTTCCACCTTCACGTCAAAGGTCACTGTCAATAAACCGGTGTGTGTGTGTTTGTATGTGTGTGTGTGTCTCTGGAAGCCCTTACCGTGTGTCCATCAGTTGCGGCTTTGCCTTGGCTCCATTCAGCCGTGCCTCTCACACACGTCTGTCACACACTGAGGGCTAATGAAGGCCACAGCCGCTCTCATACATGTTGATGCATTCACCATCGGCATCAGACACTTCATTTACACCCACATTTACACTTCCAGCTCAGAAATTGGATGGGACATTGATTTTCTGTTGGTGAAATGCACATATTTTTTCTTGATGTCAACTAAATCAACCATTAAAGGTAAATTGGATGTGTGTCCAGTGGTGGTACTTTCAGAACCAGGGCTGCTGGTTCAACTTCTGGCCTGTAATAACCCATCTCACTTTTGTTACAGTGACAGTGGAGAAGAATACACAGACAGCCTCAACAGCGCGCGTGCAGGGACGACGTCTTACAGGCAACATGCTAAGAGAAAGGTTTGTCTGCCGCTGTCTTTTAAGAAAGGAATATACCTCCAGTCAGATCAGAAGTGATGTAACACCAAAGCAAAAGAAGACGCTGTATTCATGGCCGATGAAAAATGTCTTCGTTATCCTTAAATTATTTATATGTGCTGTTTTTCTGTTTCACAGTGTAATATTCAGCATTGTAATTAATGTTTGTATATTAAGGAGGATTTTTTTTTTAATAAATCAAAATAGCAAGCACATTTAAATGATTAGGAAGCTATGGACAGTCAGTTAGAATTAATTATCGCTTTATTGATATTGAAAATGACGTCTAGGACACGTTTCATTTTGCCTTGTGAAGTAATTTAAGAAACTTGCTCGTTACTAAAATGTCCACTGTGTGGATACAGATTTGTTCTGACAGTGTTAATGCTGGTTAGATTTATATTTTCTTATATATTTATATTACGTTTGTAGAGAATGTGTATAAATTCATGTTTTCCAATGCAACTCCTAGCACTCCGCCACTACCATCACCTTATAAATACCAATCTGTTGAAACATTGGTGATTTATTGAAGCGTTATTTTAGCATCAGAGATGCAAGCGTGCATCTATCTTCCCTTCAACATTTTTTTGCCCTAAAAGCAAAGTAGTCAGTCATCTTCACCAGTCTCTATTGATTTTTATGGCATCAATCAACAAATAAATAAGTATGAGTGTTCCTCCAACTATTTGTGAGCGAGCTGGTCGACTCTCTGACTTCAGTGGCCACTCCCTTTGCTCTTAGATTCACAATTTTATTTTTTTATTTTTTTGCCGTGATCCGTTGGTGCTCCCTCATTTCCTTTTCCTCTCTGCACCCTGAAATCAATAGCCTTGGACCCTTGCTCTTGTCCACATCAAACCACTTCGTGGCAGGACATGGCAGCTCCAAACCCCAGGGAGATATGTCCGTCAAGAAGAGAGGAAAGATGGGGACCTTTACAGATATCCTGTCTGTCTCTCCTTCTTCTCATCTGCTTTTCCGGAAGGTGGAGAATAAGAGAGGGTTGTTGTTGTACATGTAGCCAAGGGGCTTTCGGGGGCCTTCCTCTCAGATCCCCTTTAGTTTCCTCATTCCAGATCTGTTAAACGTGCCCATGAGGTACTCCTAAACTCCTAGCTATGACAGCCCCGGCCCTTCATGACGTGCTGTGTCACAAACCAAAGGGTTTTGTTTCCTTTCTCTTCTATGCAAGGCGCCATGTGATCAAACCTGTCATTGATCAAATCCTACCTGACCCCATATACCGAGGAAACAGGCAGTGATGAAGGAGGGAGTGGGGGTGGATGGGGAAGGGGTGCTCTTTGATGTCACTACAAACGATGGAGCATTTGGGAGATGTCACACACACACACACACACACACACACACCTATGAGTGCGCTCAACCCACTCACTGTAGGAGTGAATCAGGGCTTTCAGGCTTTGATTGAATCAAGGCGTCATTTGCAAGCATCAGGAGTTATATCCGTGCCGAGGAGCGTTCGGGTTGGTGTCAGCTGAACACGCTCAGGTGAATTATTAAAGCTCCGGCTGATTTGTCTTGTCGTGTTAGGCTGAGAGAACTCCCTGTGATCAGTGTCATTATGAGCCGAGTTTCAGAAGCACAACATGTCAACCAGTTGTGTTACATTTAACAGCTGCGTTTCATCTCTGCCTGACTTCTCTCTTCTTTCAGTCCTACAGGTCTTCAGTGGTCTCAAACTCAGAACCTAACAGGAAGCTGCCTGCTATTCAGGCACAAGGTAGCACAAGTTTTTTTCTTTTCTTTTACGTGCCAATGGAAAAACTGCAAAAACCTAATCCACTGTTAATCGTAACAGATAGAACACTCGATGTGTGAAAATGCTGCTGATCAAAAACAAGTATTTAAGAAGATACAAGCTTTGTTGTTTGTCTTTGCTTGCATTATTTTTTTTAATGTTTTTTCTTCAGAACTTGACACTCCTGAATTGGTTATAAATGGAAAATGTTAATCATCCCAGTTTTCACTTGTTACCTCTCAGCAGTAGCTTCAAAAAATGGACTTGTTCTGTGCGTTTGTCAACTCTGAGGCGCTTGCGTGTACTTCCTCCTGTTAGACGATGAACAGTACGAGCCCTGGGAACGAAGAGGAGAGAAAAGGAGGTGGAGGAGGAAGGAGATGCTAATGAAAACCCAGCACTGCTCCTCCTCTTCTCTGCAGCAGCGCGTAGAGTCCCTACAGCGTCACGTTGACATACTGCGACGTGCCAGGAAAGATGCTGTGCTTTCAGCCAGAGAGCTGCGAAGGGCCAACGAGGAGATCGCGGCGCAGCTGAACTCCCTCACCGAAAAACTCGGCGGTAGCAAGCAACTCACGCAAGTAACTTTGGGAGGGGGGGGGGTAACATAATAAATAAAGGGGAAAGGCAGTTTTAAGTGTTCGGAAGCTTCTGATTTTTCTTTGTCTTACTTTTTGTGGTTATTTAATATTTGCTGGGGGGCTGAGAGAGCAGCAGTAGCAGGTCCTTTGCCCTTATCATGCTTAATAAGTGTGGCTGACAGGCCTACCCTCGCCCGTGGAGGTCAAGAAGAGATGAGAGGAAAATCTTTTTTTTTTTCTGACTCTGTTGCTTTTCTTGTCCCTCTGAATGTTTTCGCCAGTTTTCGTCCACCACACTCTGTGTCACTAGTGGGTCCAGCGCTCCCAACACACGCACACAAATACACACAATGTGTTTTTCTGAGAATCCACTGCCACATGCCCATTTAGTTATTTAGTACCTGCCTCCAGGTAGGAAACTGAGACTTGATGTACACTATAAATGAAACACGAAGCACTTTTGCCCTAAACAGCACCTTTCCTGTCAGGGCCTGTCTGTGCACACAAATACACGCGTGCACACACACCAACACAAAGACAGACACGGTCGTTAATCCAGCAGGCAGGAGACTTCTTTTGGAAAATCCAGACAGCGAAGGCTCACTGGTTTCCTGATTAGGCACATAAATCTGTATCTACTGTACCAAATAGCCCAGATGCCATATATGGGATATGTACAAGCAGGTCAGAGGGCAGTACTCATAGTTTTGCCGCATAGGAAGGGGCCCTTGTGCGCCCACCCAGGCATCTGATTGCTAAGGCCCAACGAGACCTTAGACTCAGACACAGCAGCAAATGTGTACACAAACACACACTGTTGTGTGAATGAGTGGAGCGAGAGAGACAGAGTTGTTGTCTCCCTGTTTGTTTCCTCTTTCCTCCTGCAGTTTTAATGACACTCCACCAGAGAAAGTTGGAGTTGACTGTCTGGCCAAAGCAGGTCTTTGTGCCCTCCCTGCAAAGGGCAAGAGGTGATGGACATTGGGCTCGTTGCAGCCGGTCCTGGCCAACTCTCCAACTCAAACTCTTCTTCGTAATTGGCTTAGGACAGGCTCCACAGGGGCCATCATGTGAGAAGTAGCATGGCAGTTTCACAGAAACTGGATTGTGTTGCACTGTCTCTTCTGTCTTTCCCTTCTTGTCTTTTCCATTATTTCCTTTTCATTAAGTTTTTTTTTTTTTTTACATAACCTGTTTTTTTCTCGTTTTTGCTGTACAATTCTGTGTTTGTATTATTTTTTTTATTGTGACATTATTTTTATCTTAACTGATCCATCAGTATATTAATTATGATAAAAGTTATTAAAATTAGCCGTTTTCATTTTTTTAAAGAAAAACACCTAACCCACAAGTTGTTTTAAAATCATCATTATCTGAGCAGCGATGTTTCCTCTCTGACTTTAAGTGACGTTGGCATAATCTTGGGTTGGCCATCATAATATCCAAGCAAATAATTGCCAAAAGTAAGAAAATACCGAATCAAAGTTTGAGGAAACTGGAACTATCCCTTAGAGTTGCATAAGAAGCTAAAATAAATTTTAAAAAAGCAGGTTGGCAGGTTAAGCATGGTCTAATTCTGCTAAATGTAGCTGCTGAAGAAATGGGCTCGACATGCATATCATCCCAAACGCAGGATCACTCGGTTGTTTGGATTATCTACCTCGCTCAGTCAGTGCCTCCCTGGGTAAAATGCTGAGACAGCACCTCCAAAACCTCCTATTCCATTCTGTCCTTTGTGTATAGTGTCCTGCTCTTGTCTATCATGGACGGTGCTGGGATTATATCAGGATTAGGGACATGTCAAAGACATGACTGACTAAACCTGAAACATGGCAGATATTTAAAAAACTTTTGGACACATTCTGTAAAATCTTTCTATTTGTGACTTTCTGTTCTCTTCTTCTATGCTTTTGTTTATGTGGCAATTTCAGCATCTTTCATTCCCTTGTTTGTGGCTGCTTATTATTACATATCACTTGGAACAGCATCAGGGAAAGAGAGAGAGGTGTCCTCTCATCCAGCCTAATGGACAACAAGTGCAGCAGTCGTATCGGAGTCATCTCCCACCAGGTCTGAAAGCGGCCCGTAAAATAAAAGCCTGTCTTACAGGAAGTGTCATCAATGGCGCTCTTAATTCATGCACCACTGCAGCTGGATCCTCACTTTTGCTTCTCTACTCTTCCCTCGCCTCATTTTCCCTCTATCGCACCCTCCCTACGGATACCGTATGCGTGTCTTCAACAGAGCAGAGGTAACCTAAAACAAGAGGAATTCTATTAAAAGGTGTCAGCCAGCAACTAGATATCAATAACCTCCATGTATGCAGAGCAGAGAGCAAACCCTTGGGACTCTGCGGTTTTGTGTGTGCGTGTGTGTGTCTTGATACATGTCGCATCACTTCCTCCACGTGTGTAGGATACATCTTTGTGTATCATGTCTCCTATTTGTGCCATTACGCATTCTTGATGTTTGAAATGATACCACATCAGCTAATTGTGGCAAGTATTGAACTAGCGATGTGTTTCTGCCTCATATTTTCTTAATAAGTAGGCACAAAGCTTTTCTTTTTAAACTCCACTGCACAGATGTGGTTAAACGAGTTCACCTCAGTTGCTTTTGTTTATGATCACATACATTGTGCATTATACATGATCGAGTGGTGCCATTATCGTTCATCACACTAAACCCAACCACTCACCAAATGCTGAGCTCCCTCTGTGCCGCCGTGATCTCTGATTCCGCGGGATGGCTTCATTATGCGTGCCAACCGCAATGAGAATTAGGCCCTGTTGACCAGGCAGCAGCATAATCTGTTTCCTATTTAGCATAAAAAAGGACATGTTTTTTCACATCTGAGATGTTAAAGCAGACAGTCATGTAATGAGAGATTGATATAAAGTCTTCTCAGTCTTTTCTTGAGGCCATGATTACATTTTTGTATTGTAAAGCAGAGCAAGTCAAAGAGTCAAACTTTGTTAATAACGGGTTATTTTTGCAATCTTCCATTGGCTTTTTAACTTTTTGTTTTCTTCTAAGTATCATTTTCTATGCTATAATGACAGGAAGTAGAATATAAGTTTTTGTGGTATCATCAGCAGTAGCCTAGAACACCAATTCTGTCTGCCTCTCAATCTACAGAAGCTGACCTCTGACCTAGCTGGTATGGAACAGCAGAAAAAGATTCTTCAGCTGGAGCTGGAGCAGTGGAGGCAACTCAGATTCCCCCAGCAAATTGCAAATGCAGAGTGCAACTGCCAGGGCAAGACCATGCCCACCCCAACTATGCCTGCCCCCGATATGCTGGGTGCTGAGGTCAAACAACTTCAAGCTAAACTTAAGGTTAGTAGTTTTACGTTGTGAGTAGAATTCTGGGGGTTTTGCAATGGCTTCAGGCGTTGTCTTATTATGAAATTGTATTCTAATTCTAATTGGATGCTGAGCATCATGTTAATCAAGTTAATACTGCCATCAATAGCAAGGAAACTTAATGCTCTTTGACTCAAAAGTGACATTATTGTTTGGATGTACAGGAAAGTTGACGGGCAGAATAAGAAGCTATGGATTTGTCTGCCATTTTTGCTAATTTAATATGCAGTATCAAACTGCCTACCAGTGTTGGAATACACAAGCATTTTATTTTTTAGTTGGAGAAACATTTCCCTGGTATTTTATCAATACATAGATATTTATTAGTCATTTTAGTATCTCACTTTTTTTTTTTTTTTGTGCTGCCTGTAGTCCTTGAGGATTTTTAAAGTATGAAGAAACTCGTCTTAAAAGTGTTACTTTCAAATCATGCAGTTGGGGGGGGGGGGGGAATAAGAAATTCCTGAACCTATAAATTTACACTCAGCATCACCTGAAATTGCATGTGATTTCGCCATAAATTAGCATTTTTTATAATTCGATCTTATTATAGAGTAGCTGTCAAAAAGATGAGGACTAGCAGCGGAGACGTGCCCTACATCATAGGGAATAAAATGCGAGTGGTACCACCGCATTATCACCTCTCCACCGCCGGCTCATCAGTGTCACCAAGCAGATTGTTGCTGTCGTTACGCACAGCTGAGACAGTCATGTCAGGTGACAGTAAAAGGGAGAGGCAAGTGATGAACTGGGGGGGGGGGGGTGCTGCATGCACTGAGTTAGCACATTGTCAAAAGCTTGTACTGATCTGATATAGATCCCACAGGAGACGCTGGGCCCTTTTCACCAAAAGTGAACATGCACGTTCAAATATCTGTCAGTTTTATGATCAGAAGCAAACCTGTCATCAGGAGGCGTCAGGCAGGGGCACAGCATAAGGGATAATAGTAATAAAACCAAGAGATTAAAAGCAGTCATTTAGTTCATTTCATGTTTGCTGCTTTACTAAATCCCATCAAGATATAAATTGTTATTTTTCTTAATTGCTCCCCGTATCTCAGCCACTTTGAAAAGCACTGCTCTCCTCTTAACCTCTTTTAGCACCTTCCACCCTCCCGCTGTAACTATAATGAGGAGGCATGCTGTGCCTGACCTGTCATCAGCCATGTTGTGAAAGCCTAACCCCCACCCCCTATCACACACACTAAAACACATTAATAAACACACTCTTTGTGCCCCCCCCCCCCCCCCCAGAGTGCGAGCTCGGAGGTCACAAGGCAGGTGGCGGCTAACAAAGCCCTGCGAGGCCAAATCCAGGAGAAGGAGGACAAGCTCCGCCAGCTGCAGGACAAGTTAGTTTCACACCTTCATTAGTTCTTTCTCTTTGTGCTCCCTTCTTTAATTTGCCCTCCACTGCAGCTTTTAATTGTCTCTTTTTTTTTTTCCTGTGCGCATCCTTCTCTCTTTGTCTCTCGGTCTCCCCGTGTCTCCGTCCGTTTGCCGATTCTCTGCAGCTCTCATCTGCAGTGTTAGATTCCACCATGTGGCTGCACTGTCTGCTGCACTCCGCTTGCGCATGCCTCTCCTCCATGTGAATGATATGTGAAATTATGTTTGTTCTCATTATTGAGCAAATAAAAACGACTGAAGACATTAGTGTGCATGTGCATGTGCGTGTGGGTGTCTTCTGTGTCATGTGGTGTGGTGCTACTTACGTGGGCAGCTGATGTGGAATGCTGATCAAAGCAGCGTATTGATTGTTTGTCTACCTCAGGAGAGACTTTTGGCCCATGACACTAAAACCCACACAGCATCACTCTGGCCTGTGGGGCCACAAGCCCTAATGAGTTACATGGTTCACCTACTGGAGCAGTCGCCACATTGCACGGTCTCAATGTATAGCCATAAACAAGTCACTCAGGGAAACGGTCGATATTCGAACAGTTCTGAGAGGCATATTTTATCATTCTGCATTAGGATCTCATCCTTGAACTGTGAGGAAGGTACAAAGAACAAATCGGCTTTCCTCTGTCTTGTTCTCTTTGTCGAGTACGCTGTGTCCTCCTGCTTGCCATTCTCAATAATGCATCCAGGGCATGTGTACAATCACAGTGGGTATGTGTTTGTGTGCGACCAAAGCATAGCGGATCACAGCTCGACAGTGTGAGCATCCCTAAGCTGACTTTCTATGACAGCCTCGGCCTCTTGTCACACACTCGCTCGCGCACAAATACGGAACCCGCCATCTCCTTCCAAGCCTACCTCTCCACTTGCCTCCATGGAGGGACCCCTTCTCAGAATGAAAGACATGTCTAGACGTCTCTGAAATATACATCTCGGCACACGCACAGGGAGCAAGGCTGCTTCGCCTTAAAGAAGAGACGGAGGGGGGGAAAAAAAGAAATGAATTTCAAAGTATACCGGCATGTCCTCAGTCAATATCCGGCACTATGGCCCTGCCTTATTTATGAAGCTGCTTCTTTCATCTTTAGGCCTGTTGTCTATCGGCCACATGAAACATCTAACCCACAATTCATTCTTAACATGCAGAAATGCTCCCTCTTACACTCACACTTCTACCTACTGCTGTTAGCATTACGATACATACATGTTTGATTAACAATATTGCATGGAACAAAGGGATACAATAAAAAGCGTGTGGGTGATTGGGAAATAGTTTGAGGCTCTCTTTCCACTAACACTCATAAATAGAGATCACACACTCCGGCAGCAGTGCCGTGTATCCCTCATTCTTTTTTATCCTTTATTCTTTTTGGTTTGCTGAAGAAGGGAACATCTAAAATGAATGTTGTCGGTCTAATTGCCATTAGCATTGGGGCAGAGGGAGTCGCTGGGGCTCTTATTGCTCCTCTCTGTCTTTAAGTCAACACTAGACAGTCATCTGAAAGGTTCAATATGGGTTTTCTCATTAATGGCCAAATCCGTCGGGTAACCAGCCAGTGTGCCCCCCCCCCCCCCCCAAGACCCCAGGCTAGTCTCCTCTTTCATTTCATTTAATGTCACTCCAATAGGACAAGCTCACATTTATTTAGCCAGTCTGCCCTCAGGCATTCATCCACCTAGGGATATAGGGACATTTACTTACATGAAGCATTTTGCCATGGAGGTGCGTCTTCTGTTTATTTCAAATGCACAAGCCATGATGTGTGTGGGAGCTAAGAGATTCATTTTAAATTTTAAAAAAAGAAGCCAAAACCACTTTAATGAAGTCCTTAAGATCTTTATTCTATTTGTTCAAATTCCCCTCGATGTAGAAAAGTATGAGAAATTTCCAATAATGGTCTTTTATCAGAACAAAATAAAGCACAATAAATATACAGAGCCCATTTAACACAAGGCCTTGCTATAATACGGCAGTGGGATTATTAAGCATGTTTGAAACAGTTAAGACATCATTAATCTACAACACAGAAACCTTTGCCTGTCTTTAGGGAAGCGCTGCCAGCACAGCACACAAACAAGCAACATTTATTTGGGGCGAATTCCCTTTATAATCAGCTTTTCCAAAGCCCCCCCCCCCCCCCCCCCTGATATATTTTTAATGTGTGACAGGTGTAATGCCAAGCTGAAAATAATAAACACTTAAACACTGATTACGGTCTTTCCAGTCGTGTCACTGCTGATTCAAAATGGCATTTTTCAAAAAGGACTCCCCCCGTCACACTTAGTGTGACATTCCCCACCAGAGTACTTGATCTAATATGCCAGTTGGAATTACACATGCATCCTTGTTTCACCCCATCCGCTCACCCAAACAGCATGCCGGTGTATGTAGTTGTCATAATGAGCTGTCAGGCCTGATGCACTGCACAGGGACACTGCCTGTGCCAGATGTGAGTGTGTGTCTGTGTGCGGTCTAGTAACAGCATTTAGATGTTGCATCTGTGTCGTCGTCCCCCCCCCCCCCCCCCCCCGTGTGCCATGATGGGAATAATGTGAACTTCCAGGTCGAGCCACGCAGAGAGAGACGTGAACATGAAAAGACACCTGGTGGAGGATTTGAAGACCAGACTGAAGTTCCTACAGGAGACGGAGAAAAGTTACCGAGGACAGGTGGAGGACCTGGAGAAGAAGGTACGCATAGTGTATCGCAGATCGAATCAAGATGTGCTCTAACTCCTCTGATGCACTTTATTAGAAAGACAAATAAAGTTAGGTACTTTAGAATATTTGCTTTTTCAATTAAGAGACGCTCCATCATAACAATGCATCATAATTTATATTTTCCTCCTCGGTTTTGTTTCGTTCTTCAACTCTGCAGGTTAAGACTTTATCAGAGGAGGCCACCAACAGGAAGGCCCTCATTGAATCTATGAAGAGGAGATTAAATGTTGCAACTGCAGAAAAAAGCCAGTATGAAGCCTCCTGTACAAAACTGAAGGAGGACCTGGAAAAAAAGGTAGGAGTTGTATAGAGTAAGTATAGTGGAAAGAGTCTATTAATGAATCATTACGCCACCCAGTAATGTAACTATAGCAAATCCAATGCTGCCTCTTTTCATGACGGTGGTGTGTGAGTGAATTACAATCCAGAATTGCAGTTCAGGTTTCCATATTACAAAAAGATTCTTGCATAACGTTGCTTTAGGAATGTTTTTTTTTTACGATAACAGCATCTTCGAAGTAATCGTAGTGGTATTTGGAGAAACTAGGCAGAACTCAGAGTGCAAATTAATTCACTTTCTCAGATATGTCATTGAATCTAAAAATAATTGTTTGCCTCATATGTGATTCCTTTACCGTGAAATCTTACCCCTAGCATTTGGAATCAGCCTTATCTATGAAGTAAAAATCTTGTATTGTCCCTGTCCTCTAAAGAAAGATGCTAAAGAAGCCTTGGGAATAAATCTGAATCCAAATGAAGATTTAAATTCTCAAACAAATTGTAAGGGATTTCACACCAGATTAAACTCTTACTCTGCAAAAATGTCATCAGAATTCATTCATGATTTTGAGTAATTTCTGGCAATGATGTGTTTTATTATTCTTTGCTCTCAGTCCATCTTTTCTTAATATCCCCAGATTAGACGCTTCGTATTCGAAGTCGGAGCGTTTTGAATTCAATCACGAAAATGTCCACGAATGTCTCGGAGGCTGATGCAGATTTGTTATTTTTACAACACGACCAGATTGTTGCCAGCTGAGCGGTTCTGCCTGCTGCTTGTCTTTACAGGAACAGCGCATACATACCTTGCAGGCTCGCGTGGGAGCCGGTGAGCAGGCATTGGCTGCGTTGGAACAGACAGCCACAGAGCAAATGGAGGGATTGACCCAGCAGAGCTCCCATGCATTGGACAGGCTTCAGAGACAGCTCGGTCAGGCCTCCGCCCAGCTGGAGCAACTTCATTCTTTTATCAAGGTACTTTAATAAAGGGGCAAGGGACCGACACTCATTGGGCCGGGGGGGGGGGTGCCCCATCAAATCATCTAACTCATTGTATATCTGTACGATATGAATATGAATTATTGACATTGTGTGGGTGAACCACCTGCAGTGTTAGGTGTTAGGGGTCTGCTGCATTTTAATTAAGCGTGGGTATTGTTCAGATATTATTGACACCGATACCAGTGATCACCAATACTTAGCCGTACTTTTTGCAGTGCTTAACCTCCACGACATAGCCGAAAAAATAAACGCATGAAAAGATGTGGTTGTTGGGAACTACAGCAGAAGATTATTATCACCTCTATTATAATAATATTAGCAACCATAGATAGGACAAACTTAGTTATCAGGTTGTTAGGACAGCTTGCACTGAGTTCATTCATTCGCCCGGTGTTTAGGTGGGACAGCTTTGAAAGCTGCAGGACAGACTTGGAAAAAGGTGTTTGAAGGTGAACTGGGGGAGTCTGGATGAGTTCTAATCACAGATCTGGAGAATATATATATATTTTTTTTCCTTTGAGGTTTACCCTGGGGACACAAAACTCATGCAATTATGTTCAAAGTGATAGTTGTTGAGACATGCACTCCTAGTTGGGGCCTGGAGATCATTTGTGACTGTCAAAACACCAAAGAACTCATTGATAGCAGGTAGAGATCAAGACACCAGAGGAGATGTAGCATCAGTGGATGTCAAAGCTGAGGCTCCCATGTGATAGCTTTTTTCTGTTGGATGATATCATAGCATAATCCATCCAGTTTACCTTTATTGAAGATTTGGAGGGATTCACAGCCTTACCAGAGATGCCATTATTAGGCCCGAGCGCCTATCCTAGTATATTTCTGCTTTTCTTTTCAATGTATAGACAGATGCAGGCAGCGACTGTGAGAATACTCTCTGCCCAATGGGAATAGATCTTATTGTCTTTCCTAATCCATCAAGTATGTTTGAGTGTCTGTCAGTTTGCATGTGTCTGGTAAAGACTGTCCATCACCTTTGTTGAGCTGACATCTGTCTATCAGGGGAAATGGTCTTCGCAGAGATAGATAGTGGTGGCGTGTATATTCGCACACACATAAATCAAGTCGCACATAATGGCTACAGTTTACTGCCAATTTTCAGAAGTCAGAAATAGCAGAATTGCTGCCTTCCTATGGCTAGCTTGTGGCTATGTTTTATGTTCTGCTCCTTTTATTCTGGTTTACCTCTGATTTATTTCACATCTCGTACTTTATCCCCCCCCATTGTCACATTTGTTTAGTGAAAGGGGCACATAAGCAGGCAATCTACATGTAAACTACAAATAGAAACTGCATTACATATGTGTAAACATGCATAGACGTACAGTTCACATCTGTATAATGCCTCCTCCATTCCCATAACCCTAGGCTGGTGGGGCCACTGTATTGTTGTTGAGGATTCACATCATTGTTTGTCTCCCCCCTGGCTACTGTGATTCCCTATTAGAACACCAAGCCCTTTGATTGGACTGCCTGACGTCCGGAAGAGATTTACTCTTGTCGTGTATTGATCAGTACCGGAGGGCTGCACATGTGTCTGTCTGTGTGTGTGTGTGTGTAGATGTGTCTGTGTGTCTTTATGAGCTAGTTTATTTTTTTTTCTTTGTAGCTGAATGTGCTCTATGTGCGTATTTGTTTGTGGAGATTTTTCTTTATTGTATGCCAGCAAACCTTTTTGGCCCCTGAACATGCCCCAGGCTGTAAGCGCTGCTGTTGAACTGCTAAACAGTGGCCCTGCATGCAGTGACTGCTTCTCCACACACACACACAGACGCACACGCTGAGCATTGTACTCTTGAAAATATTTCAAGAGTACTTTTTGGCTTGTCATCCCTGTTCGGTATTATTTTTTTTAGAGATGGTTACATAATTGGACATCTTTTTAAATTTTGTTGGGTGTTACAGCCTTCAATTACAGCTGTTATACATCAGCGCATGTATAATCTAGCTAAATTACAGTCTGATTGAGGTTTGTGAATGTCCATTTGTGTCTTCATGTGTGTGTGAAGAGGTTTAGCAGTAGCTAGTTATTAAAGAGGATATCTTTTCGCTGCTCATTTGATCCCCATCTGCCTGCCCTAATCTTTGCTCTGCCTAAATTGCCCCTCTGGCAACAGTGATCGTGGTTCTCACCGAACAAACTCGCACTTGTGCGTGTGTGTGCCTTTGTATGTCTGTGTGTAAGCGTTTGCATATCCCCCTTCCACCCTTAGTCTCATCCTGGATTATTTCACATGCAGGGTTTAGGTTAAGCGACAGTGAATATCTATTAGGCTGTAAATAAAGGCAGAAGGCTGTTTGTCAATGAGCTGTGTAGCTCTCAGGTCAGAGCTAAAGCTGCTTTCATTCATCATAAAGCAGACAATAGTTCTGATTTTGGTCGTCGTCTTCATCTCCTATGAAACTGGATCAGAGATTCTTTTTAATCTAACGGTTAGATTAACTGTACGATCAGAGTTTTGCATGTATATTTATATCTAATTTTCTTAGTGTAACCCTTATTTTAATCTGCATGGGCTTCCTATAATGTCATCCTGTTGGCTGTCTTGACTTTATTACCTGAGCCCTGTTTCTATGTCTTTTCCTTTTTTATTTTATTATTTAATGATGCTATTATACACATAACTCCAGCTGCAAGCCTCCGCCCCCACACCGAGCACTCTCCTATGAGAATCGGCACTGCTTCGTAAAGTGCAGCTGATCCACCTGTGTGAAATTAAAAGAAAGGAGTTGATGCGTTTGCCACCGTCCAACAGTGTTCATGTGCGATTACTCTTTTTATTAAAGTGCACCGTTGTTTTTGCATGCTTGTGTATGTGTGCACTTGCCAAACTTCTTGCTCGCTCGTTTATTTTGTGTAAATTCCAAGAGCTAGTTGCACGGTGTGGCTCTTTTGATTGTTTTCTTGTGTACGATGAGTTCTCCTGTCTCTAGTTTTCCCTCATCTGACCATCTATTCCAAGGTCAGCTTTTCAGCAGGCTTACAGGGGAATGATACAGAAGATTATTGCCTCAATCAATAAGCTCAAAATGAAGCAAAGGGGAGTCTACTTTATTGACTTTCTCGTGTACAGTGGCAGTTTTAACATTTAATTGTCTCTCTGTATTTAGAGCAAACGCCCATTTAGCGCCCGACAACTGTGCCATCCCCAAGCCTTGCTCATCTCTCTGGCTGTTCACACCGGCACCATTTAAAACGGATCCTCGCAGGCTAATTATCAACGGTGTTATGTTGCCCTGCTGTACTCTGAGACATTCAGAGAGCAAATAAATAAATGAGTGCCTGTACCTTTAGTATCCCTCTGTCTTTTTCTCTCAGATGCATGATTCTCTGCCTGTGGAGATTTAAGCAAAACTTTGGGTGCATTTGGTATCAAAGCTGTGTTCCCTGAGCTTTCAATCAACACAGCAACAACCCCTCAGGTCCGCATTCCTACAAGGGAGCTTGAGGCGAAACCGAAGAGAATCTGAGTGTGTCAAACTCAATATTCCTCTATAATGTACTAGGCCTCTTTGGCGCATGCTTGATCAATTTCATTTATTTATCTGCCAGCCAAGTGCTATCCCTCTTGTTTTTCTATATCCATTTCATCATCCTCCTTCTCTTTTTTTAATATATATACATTCCTACTTCTCCTCCCCCCTTCAGGCCCTGGCCAGTGAAATACTTTTAGATGTTCAAGAGGTCAAGCAGCAGTTGATGAAGATCGAGAGGTTGAGGCAGGCCAGTGCCGTGGCAGCAAAGGGCGGCCTCTCAGCCAAGTCTATGATCAAAGCCAAGTCCATCGCTGCCTCCATCCTCAATATGTCAGAGAATGATCTAGCAGACATAATGGACACTGACCAGGTAAGGCCAAAGGACAAATCGATCAACGCTTTATACAATAACTAACTTTAAGGTCTATGTCGAGTGAAATATTATGCCCAGAACACCCAACATACCTATAATAGATTCTGTGCTGCGTAAAGCCAAAAAGTTTTCTGGGGGGTTTTTTGAATAGCGATTGCACCAGAGGCCTGGGAAGAACATCATATCGTCAATAACCGCTCGTAGCTTTGAGCGCTTTCAGTGTCGATTGACACAGGGAGCGCCCGTAACTTTGGCCTATCCTGTGGCAACAAATACTGTAGAATGGTTCAGCTGCAGAGGGGCGGAAATTGGGAGAAACAAAACTTCTAAGTTCATTTCATCTGTATCTAACATTATTTAGCCTTACAACTGATCTCTGCTTCTGACTGACCTTTTATTGATGGGATAATATTTTGGCAATTAAGGCAAGACACTGAGGCCTAGAAATAAGAAGTCTGGAAGCTGCAATGCGTTAGAGAAGGAGGTGGCTTCATGTTCATGGTGTTCTTGAACTTGTCAAGACCTGCACTACCTGTCTGCGTTAGTAGAGTCTTCCTATAATGAAAGCAGTCGTTAAAATGACTATCCTAGGTTTCCACTCACAGTCTCGGGTTTAACGTTCTTTTCTATCTTGGTGGGCTTTCCTCTCTCTCTCTCTTCCCAGCCACGTCATCAATTAGCAACCCACATTTTACAATCAACCTTCCACCTCTGGGGACTTCCTCTCATCTATCACAAGATGAGAGAGGGCACACCAGGCACTTGCCTCACACTTGAAAACAATTTCAGCTCTTTCACACCCAGATCTTTTTTACACGACAGAAAGTTCCCCTCATTCAGAGCTGAAACCTCTGTGGTTAGAATCACTGCACTCTTCTTTGGTTTCTTTGTCTGTCCAAAGATTTATGAAAGTTGAATCACAGCGAGTTAACGAGTTTAAGTGAGATGTGTCATTCCAAATGTTTGTCCCAATTCTACAGCTTCTATTCACTAGTTGGATTTTTTTTTTATATATATATTTGGCATGCAAACATTTTTCTAATTCTTTATTCCTGGTTGTTGTTGTATTTTTTCCAAAAGGCTTCATTTTTCCTTTCACATTCCTGGATTACTGAGGTGGGGGGTATTTTTCTTTGGAGGAAGCTCATGATGTTTTTGGGACAAGGGGGGGGGGGGTCACCTGGTTTTCTTAATGTGGTTTCATTCACTTCCAAAGTGTTTAAGTCAGACTTGAACACAAAAACATACCAACAAAAAAATCTCTATGTATTCATAGAGATGCAAAGAAGGTGTGTGTGCGCCCTCTAACGTAGCTCCTCCACACATCCTTGCACATGTCATACTGCACACTGTTGTTTGCCTCAGTCTATTTCATAGTGTACAGCAGAGGACCGCGGAGGGCCGTGCAGCTCGAGGCTCCCAAGGCAACTTGTTGTGGATTTAATGATCCAGATGTAATAAGGCTATAATTGCCCGGCCAGTTTGTTTTGCGCCTTATGTTTAATGGAGGGTCAGTGCTTTGTTAAATATCTGCCACGGGTGGACAAGCACACTCGTTCTCACTCACATGCGCTGTTCTCTTTCACTGTGTTCACCCCTCTGGGAAGCTTGAAGGTAGTCGTTACAACACGGCCTTTATTTTTCTACGTCACTGTTATTCCTTTTATCACTTCTTTATCAGCACACAAAGATAGTAAAAATATACAGATCGATTTTCTACTATATTATTAGATTTTTAGTGTCTATGCAACATTTGTGTCAGCTGCTTTTTATTTTTCCTTTTTCTACATACAAAACACTATTACATTCCCGCTTCACATCGAGATCATTTCTTTCATCATGTGTGTCTTTCATGTGTTGTTGATTTGCTGTTGTCGTGTTTTGCAGAGGACAGAGGCCCATTCAAAGAGTCCAGGAGACCAAGAATGGCTGGATCACCTCAGCGGCATCCTACAGCAGAAGGTCAGAATAAGGTCATTCTTTGAGTCCCAGTGAAATACCCCAACTTGGTGAACTGATGTCTTTTTAAATTGTGTTGTAAGAGCATCTTGAGAGGTTTGAATTCCTGTAATGACGTAATGGACGGTTTTGTATTGATACTTGACACGCAGTAGCGTAGGCTTTTTTGTTGTTGTTGCTTTTTTCACTCTATTCGGGCACCAGTCTGACCTAAAATAAATTAAATGGAGGATGGATTTGAGTTCCCATCCCAACGCGTCCTGCTAAAGGCTCGGGGGGAAGAACAATAATGCAGAAGAGAAGAAACAAAACGAAGAAAGGCAGCTACATCCTCGTTGTGTGTGTGTGTGTGTGTGTGTGTGCGTGCGTGTGTGCGTGCACGGCCACTCATCTGTGAGTGCTCTGCTGGAGCTTTCGAGTGCTGTCGACGTCTGCTTGCTGTGATACGTGTATGATTGAGCGTGTATAAGTGTGTGTGTGTGTGTCTCGTCAGCGGCTGCCGCAGGCACTCATGCGTCGCCTCCGCACCGCGACACACACCAGACACTGTTCTCTTGTTCCCTAGATCTTCTTCTGACCTTTCCACCTTCCCCCCTCCCACACTTAACACACACACACAACACTCTACTGAATCCATGTTTTCCCTTCTAGCTGGACAGCTCTCAGTCCCTGTTCTCTTTCTGTCTGTCTCTCTCTCTCTCTCTCTGCCGTTCTCCACTGTCCTGCATTCCTCTCTCCCTTCCTCTCTGGCTCAGACCCCGAGGCAGCTTGTTAGTGGGGAACTAAATATTGATTTGGCAGGCCTGTCGATGCCAGGAGAATGAGCTAGTGTCCACCAGAGACCTCGGCACCGGCAGCCTGCTATCGACGTTTTCCGTGGGCAGAACAGGGGAGGTGGAGGAGGGAGCTGGTGTGTGGAATGAAGAAGAGGAGCATAGTATGACAAGGCTGAGACTTGCCCCTAGGTCCCTGTGGGGACCGCTGGGGCATAGTCACCCCCCCCCTGCTCGCTACAACAGACTTTTTTCGATCCTCTTTCAAGTCCATCTTCTTCTGTTTTTTGCTTATTTATTTATTTCTCTTTTTTTCTGTCTTCTGCCGTCCTTTTGTCTGATTTTTAAAGCTTGCTGCCGTTTTAAGGCGACACCAGTTTGTCTCTCCTTTTGACTCTGATATTTTTGTACGTCTTTTTTATACTTGCATGCACAAACTACGTCTATTAAGAAGACACTTTTACTGCCTGGCTTTGTGATCACTCTCCTAATTGGATGCGCTCAACACTACTATAATAATCTTCCAGCGCCGCACACGTCCACTGCTGCTGAGAAATGAGGCAGTGCAGTTCAAGAACTCTGCCTTTCTGCTCTCTGTCAAAGTATATGATCGGCTCACCGAGCAGAACATCTGTGAAGCGGAATGGCCTGGCTTGTCACCCTGCCTGTGACACTAATAACACGCTTCTCTAATGATATTGTCCCTCAGCTGCACTCGCACTTCTTCCGATTAAAAAGACACAGAGACAGAAATAGACCCAGAGAAAAGGAAGGATGAGAGCAAGATCCATGTCCTTAACAGGGCTGGCTGTCACTGGCAGAGAACGAGGATGTGCCCGTCCGTGTGCATGTCTGGGTACGTGTACGTATTTGTGCGTGCGTGTGCACTCTCACGACAGCCCCATCTTGTCACTTGTCAGTGCCTAATGGAGATGCCTGTGGGACAGCACTTTATTATTTCAGTGGCCCTGTCAATAGCAAGCCCATCACTCTGTGTGTGTGTGTGTGTGTGTGTGTGTGTGTGCGCGCGCGCGCATGTGTGTCTATGTGTACGCCATTGTTACCATCACTGTCATTCACTGCGAAACATCGGCAAATTGCGTTGCAGGAATGGATCGTGACTGTAAACATTTTAAGTCGCTGCCTCCTTCGTACCAAAGAAACGCTACGTTTCTGAAGCGCCCTCGCCGCCACCTCGCATGTTCCACTCAAAGCCAAATGAAACATTGCGTTCATTTCCTTGTCTCTCACTTCCACTGGTGAGTTAATGAAATCAAACCCTATGCCCCTCAGTGGAGAGCCACCATAAGCAGTGCTCCATAGCCAGGATCAAGGGACGGTGCTATCTAATAATCATGAGCAGGCCAGGGGGTGTGCTCTATGGCTCCACTGAAACCCGCCATGAATAAGGCCAGCAGAGAAGATGGAGTGTCCATGTGGGCCACGGGGTCCAGGCACCGGCCCGGGGAAGCATTGATTTAATTGCCTTTGGTTTATTTGTGGAGTCCTAATTATTGACTGGAGGTAGAATTTAATGGGCCAGGTCTTTATGAAGACAGGGAAATGACTGGCTTCTGCTGCTGGCCAATAATGAGCAGGAGGGGCATGTTGCATGCAAGCGTGTGCACACGCGTGCAAACACACACACACGCGTTCCCTCCAGATCATTTTTCACACTCATTTTGTACACACGCATCCCCATCTCAAGCCTCATGACAGCATAATAACATTTAAAAAGTCATTGACTCTGTTGATTTCTTTATGAGAGGGCAGTGGTTCGGTTTACTGGTATGGGGCGACGCTGAGGGCCTGCTAATATTTACCTCACAATCACACCTGGGGGAGACGTACAAGCATCACTTCTTATCAGCCTCCACACTATAACAAGCAGGTGAAGATTACACATTAAGACAGTGGTAGAGACGGGCCAAAACAATCTTGACTGGACTTGTTATAAACCATCAGAGGTCTCAATGGGATGGACCCACTGGCCTGAGCGCGTTTTGGTAATTTCAAACCCTAATCAAACTCGGGGGGGACAGTTCCCTGCAGCTCATTGCTATGATGGTAAATTGTTCCATTCATCGAAAGTTCAATTTCGTCAAAGCTTCTCTCCACATCGGTCTTTCCGTGTTGCATTACGTCGTCAACCCCCCCCCCCCCCCTCGCTCTACACATATCAAAGGCTCCGGTGCCTTACTGTGAAAGTGGTGCTGCGCGTTTTCTATTGTTGTTGCTGCTTTGAAGGCGAGAGGTAAGCGCGTTTGTGTTGTGTGGCTCATTATGCCTCCGTAATGACAAAGAACAGCTCGGAGTCCCCGGTACTCTCTCCAAAGGAAAGTGACTCTAATTAAGCCTCATTTAATGATTGAGCTAATTAAATCAGCCACTCTTTTTCTGTCTCTCTAAGTGTGTTTGTGTGCGCGTGGAGGGGGGACTTCGAGCAAAGCCTTTGTACTGTGAAATGTCACTGGAACAGTTGCGGGGGGCGGAGGGGTTCCCTTTTTTTTTTTTAGTTGGCACCACAGAGCCGACGTGTTTGAAAGAGGAGGCCCAGCTCGCTCGCTGTTGCGTTGATTTTTAACCACTTAAGCAATAGCAACGACACGTTATCACATCCGCTTTTGTTGACTGTAACTTCCCCCCCCCGGTACATTACCTTGGTCAATAAGCCGTACAGTTGATCGCAGCTTTGTTCTTGATGTTGCATCTCTTTTCTTTTTTTTTTTAATACCCCGATCATACGCGACTAGGAACCTGAAACAAAGACCTAGTGCTTTCCTGTGTTTAATCGGGGGTGTATTTAGGTCAGATCCCTAACAAATGCACACTGCACACTGAAATGATGTTTCCAAACAACCGTATCAAGATAAGGAGAGATTTTTAATTACGGAATTTGTGGCCCCATGTGTCCAATTCCCTTTCATATCGGTCTCTCGTGGCCCAAAGGGGAGAAAGAGAGAGGGATCCGCTCCGGTGCAGGGGTAGGTAATTACAAGGGAGAGGGAGAGAATAGGCTCGTCTGTGTTTGAGTGGTTTCCTTACCTGAGACCCTCTTTGCAAATGTGACATATTCATTATTGGAGATAATCAAATGCAAGACTTTTTAAGTGTGGGGTGCCTTTGTGCTTTTTTCTACTTATCATGCTGTTGTTGTTGTTGTTATTCCCCCCGGTTGATAACTTTTCAAACAAAAGTGAGAGGATCAAAGATCAAAGCGCCCCCCCTCTGTGATGAAACTACGGTAACTACTTCTCCCTTACCTTGAACAGCGGCCTACATTGGAGACGGCTCGCCCAAGCCAGGGACAGAGATTAGAAGCAGCAAATCCTTCAGCGCTGTGGAAATGTTCCGGCCACCCGAGCCTTATGGTTAACAGATTTTATTAAAGTGACCTGCAGCTTGTCTTTTTATTACTGTAGAAACGTGTATATTTATATAAAGATGCATATTTTATAGTAAGTGATATTCCAAATGTTGCTTTCATTGTGTAAAATTGTCATTAAATTAAGAGGCGACATTAAACTAATTATGCTTGGCTATTCCTGATATTGATAAGATGGTAAACATGTGACTAACCGAGATAAAATACCTAATAGTGACCTGCAAATTTTTATGATTTGCCCCCTTTCAGGCCTGTTTGATTCCCTCCTCTCCCTTTGTTCCAACTTCTTCAGACGCCCAGCATACTGACACGATCTTTACAGCCGCTCACAAGCGGGGCCCTTGGAAATAATTGCGCTAACTCACTCTGAGGGAGAAGACAAAAGAGGTGAAATGATCGATCTTTTAGTTAGGAGGGGGGGGGGGGTTGTCGAGTGTGATGCCACTTCCAGACAATGGTCACGGGAGCGCTGCAGATTTGAGCTACTCCTTGCCTTGAGGTTTGCCCCAGGCTGTAGAATAGCAATGTCATTTAATTGGCTCATAAAAACATATTTTGCTTGCAGCCCCTTTCCTTGTCTTCACACACACACACACACCTTTACACACACTTGTCAGTGTCAGTGGCTTTACATGCCAGTTCACTTGTGAAACATGTTCATAAAATCACACCAAGACAAAGGGTCACCTCTGCAGGGCTTGTGGAATAGTAATGGGTGCGCGTTAGCATGGCTTAATACAACAGTAGCTTTTTCAGTCTTGCCAAAGGGGACAGGGCTCCTACAAAACAATGGCTGTGTTGCTGGCGCTGGCCAGCTCAGGCCAAAGGGGACAGGGGTCCGGCTACATCTAGCGTAGCATAACATTAATGTCAGTTCCTTACACTGCCTGCAGCTGCCCAGGGGATCCAGCAGCAGCAGCTGCATCACAGTTTACCTGCAACCATCCTGCAGGGTGTCAGAGTTGTAGCGAGAAAAAAAAAAACCACAGGATGTTGGTCTTTGCGTGTCTCGCTCTTGAGCGAGTATTCTGGTGGTTCTTCTTGTCCCAGACTCTGAGAATCACGCAGCATTTGGGAGATGAATCAGAATGAGGAATGTTTTATGAAATGAAATTGGAACTCAGACACCAAAAGCTTATTAAGCTGACTTGGCGGGATCATATTTAATGAAGATGTTGGGTCTGTCCTGTCTATGAAGAGTTTTTCACTTTTGGATGCAAGTTTAGGGATTAGTCTAGCTGGGAGCCATCATTTCCTGTCATCACGAAGATTGATTTTTTTTTTTAAGCATCTGCCTTAAATTTCACCCATGTAAGGTTTATGCAGATCATGTTTACCTGTTAGTGTTGTTTACCCATATTCCCATATCAGTACTTTTAATGATCCAGTCTCCCATTTGGTTGTCCCACGGAGCCATGGTGTTGTGGCTATGTCTCTATTTTAGTGGGTTTGTTTGCATAGTTATTGGCTCTGTGTGCAATTAGCTGATTAGGAAATAGTGTGTGTTTGTGCGTGCACCAGCGCGAACGTGTGTGTGTGTGTGTGTGTGTGTGAGACAGCGAGCGAATCCTCCCAGGGGTGCAGAGGCAGAGGGATATGTCTCAGCAGTTACTTGGGCGTAGTGGTTCTCTGAGGAGCGGCGCTGTGTGTTTGATGCCTCCACTGCTGCTGGAAGTGTCTCCCCTCTGCACACATACACGTCCTGACACATGGGGCCTTGTGTTCCTGTTCCTGTGTTGTCTTTAATGAAGAGGAGAAAGGTGGGGGGGGGGGGGGTATTTTGGATTAGAATTTTTGAGGTTCTCACTCATCGGTTGTATCAGAAATTGATATGAATATCGTTTCAAATCACAGTCGTTCCTTAAAATGTGTCAACGGACCTGGTTCCACTTTACGTGGCGAGTTTGTGTTCACCTCTTCAAAGCAACTCGCTGCCTCAGATTCTTGTTTTTCAGTGAATTTCGTTACAGCGCTGCGGTCGTGTCTCGCGGTTTCTCTGCGTTCTGGTTCAATATCTGGTGTTTTCACATTCTCTTTAAAGACATCAAAAGTGAGCGATTTCACGATATTGACGCCAGTCCACTCCTCAGATCAGGCACAGCCTCGTGACTTGGTAACTGCCTGGGGAACGAATGAGCAAACACAGGTTTTTTAAAAAAAAAGAAATGCTGCTCTCAAGTTGAAGAGCATAATTCTGAGTGACTGTACGAAACGCTGCCTTTGATCAGGTGCCCTAATGACCATAAAATCCTCGTGTCGATTCAACGGGAAAGCATAATTATCCAGACTTTTGAGGGGAAGAATGTCCACCTCTTTATTTCCATGTTTGAACAGCCACTAAGCAAACATATAGAACAGGTTCCATCATGATCATGTATGATTTACCAGTATACAGCACAGAAAAAAACACACAATACTGTAAGGTTCCCCAGTGATGTTTTAATTATGCCTTGAGGTGTGTCTGCTCAAGACCGATCAACTTAAACCTCTGGAGTAAAAAGTAGCATGTCTTCAGCCTCGCCATAATAAAGGCACTTTAAAGACAAATACACTTTTTTTTTTCAAAGTCTGCCATAATCCACCACTTGCCCGCCCACGTGCGCGTAAACTTACTGTTCCTACTGTCTGTATTGGACATGAAGAGACCCCTTTCCTGACCCCACACTAAGGTAAAATGAGAGACCGTGTCCGCAGAGCTCTCCGATGTAAAATGAAATCTAAAATTTGGCTGCAGCTCATAGTCTTCGGCCGTCTGACTTTGTCAGATCCGGTGGGGGTTGAGTTTTTCCTCACTGAGCTGCAGCGGACTGTTACAGAATGAGGGTCCTTTGTAGACGTTTCCTTCATTAAAATAATATTTTTTAAAAAAACTGAATTTCCTACAGCTAAATTACATGAGGAAGAAATGATTCAAGACAGACTTGAAAAGTGAACCTATCCTTTGCTGCTTAGGAATCATACTTCACTGACTGAGAGCACGAGGATTAAGGGTGGTGATGAAATTACTGAAGTCTAGCCTGCTTTGGGGATTTCTTTGTGAAACCACTCGACACAGACGGTCCCTCAAAGGTTTCTCAAGTACCGTACTCAGGCTCCGTCTGAGCTTCTGATGTTTCAGGCTCTCTGAAAAGCAGCCTCGTGTCAAAATTCTGACTTTTTTTTAATTATTATTATTATTAGTGGTGAATTTGTGTCCTTTTACTCTTTTTCTCTCACCCCTTCCGCCTCTCCTCCCACACCCTTTCTCTATCCCTCTCCTCCCCTGCAGCTCCCCTTTGCCGGCCAGCTAATGGAGGCCGTGCGTGTGAAGATGAAGGAGAGGAAAGTGCTGACAGAAGAGCTGGCCACGTTCGCAACACCAGTCAGCGAAAAAGCTTGACTCCCTGGGCTAAGGCTGGGAAAACTGTCATCCACTTCTTTTTCTCCCTCCCTCCCTCCTCCTCTCCCTCCCTGGTTCCTACTGAGTGGGAGCTAGTCTGAGCCAAGCTGAGCCGGGGCAGCAGAACCAATATTTGTGAGAAAAGCACTGTCGACTCACTCCGGGCCGCTGGCTCAACGCAGCAGCCTGGCTCTCGTAATGAGCCCTCGACATCTGTGTTAGCGCTCGGTGCACTATGTCGATCAGTCATGGCCCTTTAGCGCCAAGCTAATTTACAGCGCAGCCGCTCGCCTCTATTCTCAGTGCAGACCTGCAGTGATAAGCCAAATGCTTACACCAATGTTTAAGTTTTACTTCTCCTTTTAGCTTCCCTTTATATACCCCCCCCCCCCCTCTCTCTAGTTTATTTGGCACCTCAAGGACCGTCAGTTGCAGGGACTTGACCTTGCAATGCCGAGTCCACATTTTGAAGAAGAAAAGATGCAGAAACTTCACTGCAAGAGAATGAGCTGTTATCAGATGCTAAGCTAAATAAAATAATACTAAACTGTTAATGCAGCCTCATGAAACGCATTTATCTTTCAAAGGAATTACCTTTTTTGTGACTGTTTAAAATGTTTTAAGATCTACTCGGCATTTTTATTTTTATTAGATTATATTAAATGTCCTCTTAATTTCTAAATAAAAAATGTTTCTTGTATCATTATATTTTTGTGTGCATTTCATTCTTGAAAGATTCATGCTCCGTCGTGTTTTCTTCATTGCAGCGGTTCGGAGGGCCGTCGGTCGGGGTGCGCTCTGGTGGACAGTTGGGTTCTCGTGCCTCTTCTCATGATTGACAGCTGGCTGTTGGCATGGTTCCTGTTTGTAACAGGTGCCTCCTGCTGTTAAACATCATTAACGAGATTCCACATGGGCGTACAGCAGAGCAGCGCGTAAGAGGAGTGGCTCCATCCTCTGCATAGCTACCTCCAAGGCCTTTCATCTGTTTCTCTCTTCCTCCCTCTTTTATTATTCATTTTGAATATTAAACCACAATCCTGGTCTCCTCTGTCCTTGACTTGGCTTCCTGCACGGGGGACCGCGCACGCTCCTCCGTTCAAGTCATCCCTCTTTGTTTCTACCTTCCCTCACTTTTGTTTTCCTCTGCTGCTCTTGTGCTTTTCTTTTTATTACGTTTAATTACAATCGTGTGAATAATCCTTAGTTCCACTTTTTAATCTCCCTCCCTTCTCAAATATATGCTAATGATGTCGTTTTCCTTTATCTTTTTATAATAAAGGATTAGGCCAGGACTGTCTCTAGCTGCAACTCGGGGACCAATTTAGTCGGGATCCAGGAGAGACGAACCCTTGTGGTTAATTACCATTCATTAACATAGTTTGCATCTTTTCTTCTTCTCCAATACCCAGAAGCCAGCTATTGTCAATATTTGTCCCATATAAATTTCTCCCCTTCTTCTAGTCACTGTCCTCCAGCATAATGCCGCTAATGACAAACATTAATAACTCAGAGAATTCCGATGGCGCTCTGGGTATAAAAGAGCAAAGCAAACGGTGCCGCGCAAATGATCTCCGAGCCCCCCCCCCCTCGCCGTCTGACTGTAATTCTCCCCTCTTCCTTTTAGCCTGTAATGCATAGTCAACATGTTTGCTCGCTGAGCCCCGGCCTTGGCTGACACACTCGTGCTATTTCTGTGACATATTCAAATGTGGGGGCCCCCCCTCAGCTGGTACTCTCTTGGGTTTAATTAACCTGGACTTGTCTCTGACGCTCCCTCAGTGAAGACGTTAAAATGATCTTGAAAAGACCCTTCGAACAGCCCCCACCCCCCCGACCAAACACACACGCGTATGATTCATCTCTATTTTCTGTGCAGGAATGGCATGTCGTTCCCTTCCTCTCTCTCTCTCTCTCTTCTCTCCTTTCCTTCCACCCTCTCCTTGTATAGTTCTCATTAAAAGACTTTTCCTGTGGGATTTACTTTGATCAGTAGTTCCAAATACAAAGTTTTCCCTCCCTTCCCCTTTTATTCAACCCAACACAATCAACTCTGCCATTTCTCTCCTCTGTCTTTATCTCTTACTCTCACCCCGACTTCTCTTTAAATCTAACTTCCTTGTATCCCCCCTCCCCCCCCCCCCCCCCCTCCATTTCCACAGTTTCCTGCAGGAGATTGTTCCTGGAGGGGCAGACGAGGTCAAGGTCACGGGTTGACTTAAGGGTCGATCGATGATTTGTGTGTGTGTGTGTCGTGTCCCTAGGCTTCTCGGTTGTACTTTCTGCGTTCCCATTGGTGCAAGTTCTTGCCACTTGGGTGGGAAGGCGGGGAAGCCCACAGTAAAAAGAGCAAAATGAGTTCTTGTAGATCCCGTCAACCAGCTGCAGTGATTGGAAAACAGTCTCTGGTGATTTCACTAACTTCACTGACACAGTTTTACATGCCGGCTTTCGCTGCCAATATATCAGTCTGTTTTGATTTCACGCACACACACACACACAGACATTTGGCACTGTCTCCCAAAAAAAATAGGTACTTGTGACATAGAGCCAAATATGTGTGTTTTTTTATTCGTTTATAATGCATCATTAATTTTTGATCAGAAGACAGAATGTGCAGAAACAAAAGATAAGACTGACCTGACTGCAAGTTTGAAATTTTTGCCCAATAATTTAATTTTTTTTTTTTTTACTTTGAGATCAGAGGCATCGCTCCTCCGCTACATGTATATATAATTTCCTCCTTCTTTAGCTTGGAACGCCACCTTAAAAAGAGAAAGAGGAGCCGTATCCTCCCGGCGCACATATGCCATGTATACAACCTCATTGATCTTCGGTTGAACAAGTCCCTTATTCTCCTCAAACATGAAACGGCAGCAGATTATGGGTGGATGCAGCCCGCCGTGGGAAGCGAGGGAGCAGATAAAAAGGCCAGCCACTCATGGGACTAAAGCTATGTTTTGATGCTGTGTGATAAAGCGAAAGGCATAGGGCGAGAGGAAGGGGAAAGTTACAGGATCTATCTCCACATATATCCTCTGGCTTCACTTTTTGGCTTTCTCTCCCCCTCCCTCTCAAGTCTTTGTCTCGTCCATCGTAACCAAGCTGTTGCTGCACTTTCCTTGTTCTTTGACACTCACTTTCTTGTCCCTGTGGACTGTCCTAAGCCTTGCTCATGGCGGCTGTCTCTCTAAAGCCGTGGCCTGAGCTCCTGGGCAGAAGAAGAAGAAAAAAAAGAGAATGAGAGCGGGGCCTGATCTTGTCTGTAATCCACTTTGTCTTATGGTGCAGGAGGGAAGTTGCAGTCCTCGACATCAACTCAGAGACGAGCAACTTTTTGAATGTGACCGGCTGAAACTTCTGGTGTCCTTCTGACTAATCTTATGTCTTATCTGCCTCAGATGGTTCAGAAAAAGGTGCCTCTCAGCATCACTCGTCCGTCAAACTGTCTCGGGTGCAAGGAATTGTCAGAGATCCCATTCTTTCATGAGTCGTCTGGTTCTGATTTCCAAGTTCACCATTTGGCACATTTGTCCATGGTGCCGTTTGTGTATTCAGAAGCAAAATCAAACAGGTCTTAATTGGTCTTAACGCTTTTGTAACAGACTGATAGGACCATCCTTTGTTATCTTCTGTCGGGCGTAGAGCTCCTCAAAACACCTCCCCACCTTGAGTAACTTTTCCAAGCACTCATTAGTGGACTGGCTGAAGTTTAAAGGGTATGAAGTGGGCTGGCAGATTACCCCCTGTAAAGTAGCACACCTCAGGTAATCACACTAATGAATTCAAGCACCCCCGCCCCGCCCGCCCGACTCGCCCATCCCGTTTCCTTTTCCCTTTCTCCTATTCCCTTTTTATTTTATTTTATTACACACACAGTGGCAGGTCAGCGCAAGAAGTGCCAAACAACAAAGAAGTGTTTGTTTGCATAATATTAGCCCCTACAATGCTCACACACACACACACACACACTTGGCGGGGGCCTGACTGCAGGACTGACTGGAGGCTCCCCATGAACACAGGTGGAGCAGGGCAAGCATCGCTGGGACCAATTAGAGCAGAGCACAGGTACATTAGCATGTTTTAGTGGAGTCGGGTGCGGTGGGGATTAGTGGGCCTTACAACTGCGCCCGCTTGTGTGTTTCGTGTCTCTTTGGTGACACAGTGTGAGACAAATGATCCCGAGTTTGCCGTCCCGGACCATCCTGTCCTTTCCATCAGCGCCTGAACGCACCTTTATGGAGACTAAGGTTCTTTGGGGCTTTGTGTACAATCAAATATGAAGTGTATTCACACTCGGTCTGCTTCCCCAGGAAAGATTTCCAGGCTGCCGTGAGGAATGATCCAAACAAATGCAGTTCTACCTCAAAGAGGCTTTCCTCTATTATTTTTAGTGATGAGAATTTGTCCATCCGGTGATTTCTGATAAAGATTGCAGTTTGGTGGCTTCCAGATTACATCATCCATCATCCCACCAAGTTTCCCGGAAGTCTCTGGTTGTCCTGCAGACAAACAAAAACGGGCACGGATTAAAACATATGTTTTAGTTGAATGCTAAAAGGGAGAAATACATTTGAACCCATAATGGAAGAGCTTCCACAAATCTCTTCTCGATGGAGAAGAGATTTGTTCCACCGTGAGGTGAGACAAATGGACACTCACCTCAGGCCACTCGCACGCACACGGATCACTGAACTGTGGGGCCGAGCGTTCCATCACTTCATCACCAAGGCCAGTGAGCAGGAATCCTGAGCAAGGAGCTGCACTCGTGTATCTGTATTGCTTCATCATGTCTCACCACTAGGTGGGAGGAAAGCATCACATATTGGCTTGAAGGCTCCAACAGACATTCTCTACAGAAGACCTATGAACAAGACTTGTTTTATCTTTTAAGTCGTGAAATCATTTTATATGTTGAAATTATCTATCTCTTATGACAGTTGAATTTCTGAATCTATATGATGATTATAATTTAAATGTTTTAATCTTCACTTCTTTATTTTTGCATAATTGGATGCACTTGAATTGACTGTCTTGGTATGTGCAGTAGATGCATCGTGCTCGTACAGCATTCCCTCTATCGTAATGCATGTTCAGAGATTCTCCACACGATGGTGCCACTAACATAAGAAACGTTTCCTCCTATCCCTTAATTAAACTATCAGGTCTGGTGGACTTTGATCAGTGAATAAAACATAAATTAGAACAATTTAAATATTGTATTTTTAAAAAACGATCCAGCTTCGAAACTTATGCAATGAATCGATGGAATTGTCACTGCAAAAACAAATTCTTATTTTAATAGCTTGCTGTATTTGCAAAGCCAATCCTGTAGTGTATGTGCATATAGTAGTAGTTATTATTATACTAATCATGCACATCATTGCTCTACACATATTAATGCCTTCGCACATGCTTTCCTGTTTGTACTGCTCACACAGTTTGCAATCGGACTGGCAGGGATTGTCTCGGCTGTATTCCTCGTGCACGGGAGTGAACGTGCAGTCTATTTGGGGGAGCTCCTCTGGGGTTTGAGGCGGTCAAAGTGCCTTTTTCACGCTTTCGCGTTCCCACTCTGGGCTTTAGCACCTCCTCTCGTTTTTGTCCAGCGTGCATTACACAGATCTATTAGGCTGTGATAGTCTGTCTGGTCATTTCAACTCTGCATCTCTGTAGGACTCAAATACTGTAACGGTTGTGTTGGATGATCGGACAGCGACTGGCTGTCGATGATGAGTCAGTCCCCCCCCCCCCTCTTTACTCGCTCACAGAGATTTGATGCGGAGTTCTGTCACATCTGGGCATTCTTCAACTGCTGATGAAAATCATGCGAGTATATATCATGCACTGCTGTTTCCATGGTAACAACGAACGCTGCATCCATCTCTAATCCCTAATCCCTAATCCCCTGCAGTGTCCCAGTGGACAGAGTTTGGGTGCGCCCTGGACTGGTCACAGAGACAGAGTCACCGAAATGTTATTTTTTTATTTTTTTTATTCGGGGGGGGGGGGGCATGCCGAGGGAAGCCACGCTGCAGCAGGGCTTCATGTCCCTGCGTTGACGGGCGCTGTCCAGGGTGCTGGAATGGAGGGAACCCCGTCAGGACTCGGAAGAGGCTTCGACGGGTCGAGCCCGGATCGGAAACGCCTCTGCCTCCTTTCGGCGCGCACGCAGAGCCTCTGCGACGGACGCGGAGGCGGGACCCTTTAAACGGTAACCGGCTCTGACGTCATCGCCGTTTTTAGACATGTGGCTTTGACGTCCAATTGCCTGATCGGGGCTGAAAGTCATCCTCTTTTCTCGCAGGAGATTCCTCTGCCGAGCACGCAGCGTAGAGAGACGGAACTTTACAGCAACGGCTGCGAGATCAATCACCAGATAGAACCCGGACCGAGATCCACTCCACGCGCGACAGCACCTTTACGCGTCCCGTTAGAACCACCGTGCGTGTAGCAGCAACCATGTCTGTGGCGGGGCTGAAGAAGCAATTCCACAAAGCCACTCAGGTGAGATCGCATCCCGAGCACCAGAACGTATGTCGAGCAGTGGGGGGTGGGGGGGGTTGAACCCACGTCCTCGCGTGGCATCGATCCCCGCTGAACCACTCACGCGCACGTGCTGAAACGCGCTCCACGCAAAACACCGCAGCGTTGCACCAAGAGGTGATTTACGGTTCAGCCTTTATCTGATTCACCGCGAAGGCCGGAGGACGCGCAACATCCCGTTTGGTGTCCCCCTGCGTGCATGTGAAGACGAGTGGCGATGCGCGGATCTCGGTACCCTTCAGATGACATTCCACACGCGCGCGCGCGCGCGCGCACAACGACAGAAAAGCACCCGAGCTGCAGCGCGTGGCAGTGGATCACACTTTAGTGCTCGTGTTGCTGCTCTTTAAATCGGGAACTCCGACGCGCGACGCGTTACGCAATCGCTAAATGCGCTTTGGCTGAAATCCGCGTGACCTCTGCGCGCTCCAAACGCATTGAGCGCCCATCGTGGATGACGCGGATCGATCGAACGGCGTCTTCCACCGTCTTATTACATCACGAGGTCATTTGGAACTACGGAGCCGACAGCAGCCAATCAGCTGAGAGCACCGCAGCCGATACGCGTGTACTCACGGTGAAAGGGGAGGGGGGGTCAGAAACCCACACACAGCACTCTGTGCGCGTTACCACGTGACTGACGTGAAGGAATTTGAGGCCTTTTAGTCCTGGTGGATGTGATCAATATGCTGGAGTCAATCCCGATTGATTCCATTTTTGCCGGCATTTGTTCCGACTCCCTGTTTTTCCCAATTTAGATATTCTACAAAATGCTAAATCTCTAGTTTCCAGATGCCGATGGATCCTGCTGAGACCCATTTTGGTATCTTGTTCTTATTCTCAAGGGCTCAGACTTAAGACTTTAACAATCCTTAACTTGAGAGATGATCAGAGAGGAGGCCAAAAACCTGATGTTTATGACGTCACAGATCTGTGCTCCCTCCGCTGACCTCGGAGCGTTGCCTGAGTGGGTTCCTGCTCCTCTTCCTCACTTTGCCCAGTGCTCGTTCGGTATAGTTGCAGCCCCCAGCTTGCATTAGCTCTCATTCCAACGAGCGACAGAGCCCAGTGTTGTATCTTCAGTAAATTAATGCTGCCATTATCCATTTGCATTATTGCTAAACACTTGATGCTTGAGAGGCTCGTTCATATTAATTAAACCGAACTGAAATGTGACTGAAACCCTGTTGCGTTGTCTTGAGGAGCCTTAATTGGAACTTGAATAAATAGGAATGTCTGCTCTGAACAGGTCTCGGTTTTAATCAGCAGCCCACATGATGCATTCAGTGGCTGCATAGATCCTGTAAATTCTGTATGATGAGTCTATTGCCGCCCATTATAGGACCCCTCTCTTTCCCTGCAGGTATTCCAACTGCCTCAAGAGTCCAAGAGCATTTATATCTGTGTTTATGCACAGCTGCTAAATGGGTTCCTCCATGGCTGCAGAATTACGCAAGGAGTGCATCTGAATTTCTAGATTTTTATTCTCCATCACCGTCTTCTTCAGGCAGACTGCCAGTGGCAGAAGGCTCCCTTCGTTCCCTCTATTCCTATGGCACAGGGCTGTAATCCAGGCCCAGACACATGGCAATCTGGCTATTTACGTACCCCCCCCCCCCAGACGTGAGCAACCCCCACCCAAAGCAGGGATTAAAGAGACGGGGATAGGGATTTAACAGAATCAGATTGGAGCTGGTCAGAATTTGTGGTTGTTTTTCTCTCGTAATTCCTCTGGACAGGTTAGGATTAAAACCTCAAACACAGCGGAATAGGATGCAGCGATATGATATAGTCCATTATCTGAGGTGCAGTCATTGGAGCCTCACAGCTTAATCCATCTATAATTATTTTAAGCCTACAAAGAACCTTTTTTTTTTTTTTATCTCGATGAGGTGGAATGTGTGTTACCAGCAAGGAAGACAAAGATCTGTTTATGAAAAAGAAACTGCAGGAGAGAGTGGAGATGAAGGGGATGGCGTGAAAGCCTGAGAAAGTGTCCCAGAGTGAGTGACGGGGAAAGAAAAAACAAATATTAGGGGATATTGCTAAAATGTATACATTAATGTTTTGATCTATGCATTATGAATGTGAAGTAAAGATGGAGGAGAGAGATGACAATTTAATAAGATCAAGTTTAATAAGACAATTTATTGAAGATTTTTTTTCAATAATGGGGCGTTTATTTATTTTCACAATTCTTTGCTATTCCATTTGTGCAGCTGCGAGCGTGGACGGATGTGTGGGATTCTTGGATGGGGCTGATGCGTGCAGGATTTTACGGTGTAGCAGATTGAGAGTGACTCATCCTGCCTGGACCCTCGATAGACTTACTGCAGTGCAGCGTAAAACAGATTCAGCTGGGCGATAGCAGATGGTACAGGAGGGGGAGAGAGAGATGAGAGAAGAGAAGAGAAGATAGGGAGGAAGAGAAGTTGATAGAAAGCAGCCATGCACAGGGAGAGAGTGGCAGGATCATAAAGGGAGTATTCAGGAGAGACTCGGGCGTAGGACGAACGGTTAAAATAATCTCTAACCCGTTCGCACCTTCAGTTTGTGCCCGGTTTGGATCAGCAATGCAGAACAAGCGGTGCTGTACTGGGTGAAGTCCAGCAGTGCAGTTCCTGCAGCAGTGTACCCCCCCCCCCCCCCCCCTCACAGTGCACCCAGCACTCTCAGCTCTGTCGTTTTCCTTCCAGTTTAGAGGAGCTACTTTTTTTTTTTTTACTCCCCACAGTGGAGCTCTTTCTCTTGAAATCGGGAGACTCACCCCCCCCCCCCCCCCCAACCCCACCTCGATGTGTAAAAGCAGCGAATCCAGGTTTCGCATCATCCGAGTGCCTCAGAGGGAAAGTGGGAAAGCATCGAGGTGGCTGTCGTGATATTTTACTCGGCTTGCTTGTTAAAACGCCGCAGCAGAAGCCGACGCCTCTGCGTTTCACAGCAACTCGCGCCTCGTCTCCTCGTGGAGCATCGGGATGCTGTCGAAAGGAAGTTGTCTTTGTTGTGTTCCGGATAAAGAGGCAAATGCACTTGAGATGGAGCCCGCTTGCGCCACCATTACCTGAACTTTAAAATGAGGTTGTGGCTCAGGCGGTTACGAGCTGCTGTTCATCTTCCACGGCCACTGTTTTCCAACCCCTTATTTTCCATCCTCCTGGTTCCTCTCAGCATCAGCATTCGGGTCACGTTGATGTTTTATTAAAAACTGTTGCATTAAATATTCTGAGCATCCGCAGCTGCAGGTTTTGACACTTGAAGATGGAAAATTCAAAATCTCAGGGCCTGTTATTAAAGACAAAACGGTTTGTCCTGCATAATGGTGTGAAGTCCAGTAATATTCCACAATGGAGTACGTAATAACAATTAGGTTATTGAATTTGTAATCGTTCCACACTTCCTGTATGAAGCAATTTAGTTTAATGTGAGGAAATGCCTCGAAATACTGATAAGACTAAATTAAACCAGCTCCATATTCCAACACACGACGAGAGAAAGTAGAGCACAGCCAACATGCAAATGTTATAATATACGGTAGTAGTTTATTGGAGGATTTATTTATTATCATTTTACTCTGTGGGTCTCAGTCTGTCCGTAAAGCGTCACGTCTAATATGCATGCATGTTTTATTTCACAGACAATGCATGTATTCATTTATTCAAAATTAATCACGAAGGGCAGTTTGACAGGAAGGCGACCGTGTAGAGGAGAATAAATGTAGCAGAAGGCAGGAAGGGAAAAGAGGAGGAAGTAATGGAGTTAAGTGGTGAGAGGAGAAGAGAAGAGAAGAGGAGAGGAGAGGAGGATGTTGGGAACAAAAAGAGGAGAAGATGCTGCACTTTAGGGCAGCTGTGCCATCATCTCCTCAGCCTAATGCCTGATTTGGCTCATGGAGGGGCAGTAATGAGCGGCTGGAGCTAGTGAGCTGTGCTCTATCGAGTTTCATGTCTGCCAAACGCTAGTATCCAGCAGGTTCCGGGATATTTTTGTCTGAGCGCTCTTCAGAAGAAGAAGGAGAAGAAGGAAAGCGCTTTAGATGACGTAGTCATGGAGACGCGGCGTGCTGCCCCCGACTGCAGCGCCGAAGCTGAGCGGTCTGGCAGGGATTTACTGAGATGAATTTGTACCAGAGTGACTCTCTAAGCTGTGAAACGTGCTGCAGCTTGGAGGACCAGCCCACCAAATGTGTGCCATGTGACAGGTTCAATGCCCTCCTTTCCTGTTCTCTTTTATATATATATGTATATTATTTTTAGTTTGTGTTCTGAACTGTGACTCAAATTCACTCCCTTCCATTGGCTTGAAACGCTCAGTTCAGGATCCTGACATGAAGGAGGCTGCTCTGAAAGGACTCGGGTTTTATTCGATAAACCAATTAACCATGGCTAAACTATTCTACATCATAATGGCGCCGGTGTTATTGTTTACCGACAGTGAAGTAATGACTCATTTAATCGGCGCATTCGGTAAATAGCCTCCTCAGTATAACAAACGCCACCCACGGACGGAGCTGTGGGTGCAGCGCCTTCCGTGTTCCTTCCTTTATGTGATGTCCTGAGTTAATATTATCGTGTAATAGATTACTTTAAGCAGACGTGCAGCACCCATGCTTGTTGTGAGAAGATAGTGGATGATAATGAGCACGTTGATACTGATGAAAAAGGCTTCTATGTAAAAACAACAATAGATTTTTTTCAAGCAAATGTTATATTCCCTTAAAATAACAGCATTTGTATTTTTTTTTTATTGTTTCTCTTCCAAAAAATAGTAATTTTACTCTCACATATCTGCACATTTTATCGATCAGATGCGATCAGTATTCTGGGTATCCTTGTATTTCTGGCCTGGCTGTCGTGACCTTCTTTATGGGCTGGAATCTAATCAAGCCAGACCGGTGTTGAATAGCAAAGAGTCAATATTGGATGTACAGGATGCTGATTGGTTCGAGCTTTTCAATTTTCTCCTCCTTTAATGCCTCCCAGCGGCCTCTGGATGTGCTGATTGATGAAGTATGAATTGAAATCTGTCACCGCCTTTTTAAGGGATCTTTTTTTTGTTCTTCTTTATTGATTTGTGTGTAAAAACACGGCTGCTTGTTTCTTTCTGGATCAATTCTTCTTCTGTTGCTGCGGGACGGTCCAGGTAGACGTTACACCAACACCGTTAATGAATCATTCAAGGCAGCCATTTGTTCAGCCAAGCCTGTGTGTGAGCCAATGTGTTGCGTTCAAGGACATCGGTGTGTTTGGCGTTGTGTCGCCGGCTGCGCAGTCACAGACCGCGGGCCCAGTTTGTACACATGCACGTTATTTTCACTAACGGCGGAAGCTCATCTCTTATTTCTAGTGGTTTATTGTGCATCTTAATTCGGGACTGATAAACTGGTAAGGGGGGGGGGGGGTCTACTCTACTGTAATAAACGACTGGCCAGACATCTGGACTATAATTCATGTGAAGATAAGTGATGTAGTCGTGCAACTTTGGATTGAAGACACACACCGAGCAGGCAGCAGTCTGAATCTCAGCTTATTATCCTGGAGGAGACCATCGTTAACACCCACGCAGATTTAGCTCTCGATGCTAATGGGTAAACAGAATGATACCAGGACCAGCTTTCCCTCTCAGGGCAGCGCGGCGCCTTCCTTCCGTCTCAGTCTCAGCTTTGTGCCTGCGTAGAACCGTCAGAGCTCAGTCAGTCAGCGTATCGCTGCGTTTGATGCTGCAATTGCTGCGTGGCAATAATCACGTACACAAAAGCAGAGAACTGGGCCTTTAATCGTTGTGTCTGTCGTGTTCCGTGCGTTTGGGTGAATGATGAGTCGCTCAGTGTGAGCATCGATTATAAATCACTCTTCCTTTCTCTTTGTCTTCAGCTAATAAATATTAAGGCTCAAACATGCCTATAATTATCTACTAATGGCTGATATTTTATTATTATTCTTAGAGAGAGAGAGAGACGTTTCTAATGTTCCCTGAGCTGTGTGTGTGTGTGTGTGTGGGGGGGGGGGGGGGCGCTCTGGTGAAGTGTTGTGTATCATGCAGAGTAGTTGTCTTTGTTTTACACTCCTGCCTTACGCCACTAAATGTGATGATGAGGATGAATATATTTATTAGAAAACAGACATAACAAACATAAACGTTTTCGATGGTGCAGCTAAAAAAAAAAAAACGGAAGCTCATTCATGTCATGTGAACGTTACTCATCCTCCATTTCTACGTCATCATCGCATCTTTCAGCGCTCGCACGCTCTGCATGCTTGCCTCACACATACCCCCCCCCCCCCCTGCTCCATCGCTAAGCGAGCACCACACGTCTGGATTGGAGCACGCAGACTCATCCGAGCCCCGTTACATAAGAGCCACGCAAAGGTTTGCCAGTCAGATTATAATAGCCGCTGGCCACACACAACTCGGAGAGGATCGAGGTCAGTGAAGCAACATCCGGTGATTGATGCAGGCCTGAGTCCCCCCCCCATCCTGGTCCTCGTCCCGTTCGCCTGCCTGGCCGACGAGGATCTTGTGGCTCTTTATAAAGCATCTCATCTCAACAATCTCATGCCACCTCAGGCCTCCATGTTCTGCTGGATTACCATCATCCCGGAACACCAGCAACTGGAAATGCTCATGTCGACGCCGGGGATCTAAGAATAACGAATGTTGTTTATTTCCCTGATTCCACCGGAGCACACGGTGAATTTGAGGATTGGAGTTCAGTAATAGGTTTTGCTTCAAATACAGCATCAACGTCTGCTCAGCTCTGGTCCCACGTGTCGCTGCAGTGCTTTGTAATCCCACTCGGTATGTGAATTTGAGATTTACCATTTGCTGTGAAGGTTTTCGATTTTATTATGAGAGCAGATTCTGGTGAGTCGCTTTGTTGCAGAGAACATGTGAAGGTGTGAAGAAAGAAAAGCGCTGCTGTAGACTCCGATCCTGCCCCCGGGAGGGGCAAAACAGGCTGTCACGGAGCAGGTAGATGGAAGAGGAGGGAAGGGAATGTCTGAATGCTATCGGGAGGAATCCGGTCCTCCTGTTATTGTCCAGCAGCAGGGGCTGTCCTAATAGCTTCACTAATCACTCCTGTCGTTTTTAATCTTCCCTTCCACCTTGGGCGTATTTAAAGCAGGAGCCCCATCCAGGATTAGACCAGCGAGCAGGAGGGAGGGGGAGGGAGGGAGGCGTGTGGTTGGGGGGGGGGGGGGGCATCCGCGGACGGCAGCAAATTCCCTGCTGTTCTCACATTGGGCGCCATGTGACTGGTGCCAATGCTAAACGGTACACAGAATGCTAAAAATAAGTATAGGCTAATTATTACAGAAAGACATTGTTGGCAAAACACTTGAGTCATTTAATAATAATTATAATGATGAATTGAAATGAACATTGGAAAACTCATCACTCTTTTTTTAGGCTCCATGAAAACGCCTGAACTATCCACCGTGAGAGCGTGCCAAGCTATTCGCCTCGCGTCATTTGCCAGATGTGTTTGTGCTTTATGAATTTAACACTTTCACAAAGATGAGATGGAGACGAGAAACGTCAAAGGCTTGCATGCGACGGATTCGGGGACGAGACGCCTTTGAGTTCAGTCAAATATTGAGATGAGCAAAATCTGGTCGTTCAGATTCCGTTGGAGGATTGAAAGTTAAAATGGAAATTAAATCACAGAAAAGTAACATGGAATGCAGAAACTGCTTCTGCATTGCCTCCTTGACTTGAGGCTGCAGGTGCATTTACTCACGTGCACGTGCACCGGCACCGTTTGTGACTAAGGGTGCGTGAGTCGTTTGGAAGCCTGTGCCGTCACAGGTTACATATCAGCGCCGCTGCTGTCATTTCCCAGCAGCCTAACTGTGCATGTTATTTATCCCTGAGAGGCTCACCTCCCGCCGCTGCTCCGTTCACCTTGTAGTGCCCTTTCCCTGAAGGCAGAGTGTGCAAGAGGGAAGGGATGGCTGTGAACGAGCAATGGATGGAGAGAGAGAGAGAGAGAGGTTGCTGTGT